>NW_012043747.1:0-910 GCF_000956235.1 Wasmannia auropunctata
GCATGTAATGTATTTCGCAGGGGGGGGGGGCGGCTATTGCTTTCGGCCGGAGTTACGAGAGGAGCGCGAACCCTCCGGAACGAAGCGGTCTCGTACGTCGAGGCCAAATACGAGGCACTTAAGCGGCGACCGCCGTCCTGACCTCCGCGCCTCGCGCTGCGTCCCCGACTCCGTTTGTCTCGACGAGCCATCGCCTTTGACAATTCCTCTAACTTGTTCCGAGAAGCTCCTGCACCAGAGAGCATTGCTTATACTCGCGACCGTTTCGAGACTTGTGCTGTTACGCAAGTGGCAGTACGCTTTACGACCGCTCGTAAATCAATGAGTCGCGACGAACGTACGTCGAATGCAGCCCATCAGTTGCCCGCGTGCGGCGCGGCGTGCGACGATCGCGCGTAACGTTTCGCGCCTATAAATGATGAATTAAGGACGCGACTCGTTTCACGGCGAATCGAAAGAATCGGATATCCAGCGTGGCGCCGCGGTTACAATCCTCGCGCGGCTAAAGGGGGCTTTTTCCGACGAGTAATTCCTTTGTGATTAGTGGCTTCGGGGCATCGGCTTACGCTCGGACCACGAGCAAAAGAAAACGTCGGATTGTTTCCTCGAGCTGTACCGCTGTTACCGCGCCCCGCTTCCCTAAAGCAAGCTTAGATTTAGTGCCACGTTGGAAATAAACGCTTTCGCCGCGGTGAACAACAAGAATCGTTCGTTACGTTAATGACAGGTTTCTTCGGGCGAATGGGAAACTCGGAGCGCTCTCTCTCTCTCTCTCTCTCTCTCTCTCTCTCTCTCTCTGCATACGTAAAAATTCGTTAAAATCGAAATATCTTTGAAAAATTTTCTCAGAAATTTATAGCTTTCAAAGTACAAGATAAACTCATTTAACTTTCTTTTCCTTTGCACCAGA
>NW_012043748.1:0-910 GCF_000956235.1 Wasmannia auropunctata
AATCGGGTAGATATAGCATGAGAAAAGAATAGAAAGAGAACCCACCGCAACTCTTGTTTCGTTGTTTGCAGGGGCGAACGGAATGCGCAGACGCGGCCGACAAACTTACACGCGCTACCAAACTCTGGAGCTCGAGAAGGAATTCCACACGAACCACTATCTCACCAGGCGGAGGCGGATCGAGATGGCACACGCGCTCTGCCTGACGGAACGGCAAATCAAGATCTGGTTCCAGAATCGGCGAATGAAGCTGAAAAAGGAGTTGAGGGCAGTCAAAGAGATCAACGAGCAAGCCAGACGCGAGCGCGAGGAGCAAGATATGATGAAGAAACAGCAGGCGGAGAAACAGGCCAAGTTACAGCAGGAGCAGCAGAGCGCCGCCCTTCAGCATCAGCAGCAGCATCACGTAAGCGGCCTGGAAAAAACGCAAAGCGATCTTCTGAAGGCAGTCAGTAAGGTACCCACATAGGATACCTTACTGAGCCGACTCTCTTTCTTTTAAGGAAGACACAAGAGACTGGAGCGGCCTGGACGAAGACTCCGAAGCGAAGTAGTTGGTAAGGTCGATCACGTAGAAGATCCTGAGTTCTCTTCCTCTCATCTTCGCACGCGAGAAACAGGTACGAAACATCTGATGCAAAGATTTTTGCGATCTTCCTCGAGTCGGTGAGCCGGTAGAGCTCGCAAGTAAAGAACCTTGCGGATCCATGCGGTCATCGGTCTTTCTTCTTTTTTTTTATCAAGAGGGGAAGATAGCGAGGATTTAGGAAGCCTGGAAGATACACAGAGCGCGATCTTCTCTGAGCGACCGAGAAAAAAAGATACGACGAATGCCTTGCTGAGTCGGTTCTCTCTTTTGTTTTTTTAAGCAAGAAAGAAAAAAAAATAAGTAGATGTTACGATAGTAAAA
>NW_012043749.1:0-607 GCF_000956235.1 Wasmannia auropunctata
TCATTGTATCTATTATGTTTATATTGCAAAGATTGTGTTATAACTTATAAGATTGTTTTCTTAAGGTAATAAATGCTTGCTGTTCATCGTTTATAATTTATAATAATTGCGATTCATACTTGCGCATTAAAAATTACTATTTGGAAATGCAAATGAAAATATCATTAGCTTATAGAAAGTCACAAAATAAATGTCTAATAACATTAGAAATTCTTAACATAAATAACTTCTTCGAAATATATAGAACAATTAACGGATATAGACGAATTATCACAGTATTTCGGTACTTCATCGTAACTGATTGTTTGACTAATGTTGATATTGTATTAGAATCTCTTTATTCGTATTTAAAAAATGCAAATAAAATACACTGGATGCATTAAGATTACGACATTGATATGTGATAATACATAGTATGAAGCCTACTCTTTTTAGCCGAATAAAGTTCTTGCATATTATTTACTTTTTTCTTTCTTTTTTAATATAGAAAGAAAAAAGGACTAAACCGTACGAGAAGTTCAGCTAAAAAAACAGACTTATTATTAACTGTAAGAAAATTGGCAGTCTGAGGCCATCTGCCTGCGAATATGCGTGACGAGCCGGCGCG
>NW_012043750.1:0-476 GCF_000956235.1 Wasmannia auropunctata
CGCCTCGATCCCCGACACGTAAATCGTGCCGAAATATCCACTGGCAACGTCTCGAAACTGAGCAATCCGTTTAGCGTCCTGCCACGAACGTAAACGAAAACAATATTTACGTTCATAAATATTGCAATATTCAAGAAAATTCTGAAGCATCATCGAGTAAAAGTACGAATACTTCCACGTTATTCGTATATTTACTCGATGATGCTTCAGAATTTTCTTTTGCTTTTTTCGCTTTTGTAATTTTCTTGCGATACCAACTTTTTCGCTGCATTATTTGAAGCACTTTCGCATGCAAAGCTGTATCTGTTGCAGTGGACTGTTCTTTATTTATTTTTTACAATTTTATTTCCGTTAATTATATTATATTTGCGAAGACGTTACCTTATATTCTTAAAATTAAAATTATATTAAAAAATTCATGGTCTAGCCTTAAGTTACGAAAATTTGTTGGTTCCACCGGGAATCGAACCCGGGAC
>NW_012043751.1:0-1122 GCF_000956235.1 Wasmannia auropunctata
AAAAGCAGATGAAAAATAAAAGAATGAAAAAGTAGAGATAAAGATTCAGTGACAGATAGAGCGTATAGCTAGTAAGAGATACGAAACAATTACATATTTAGCAAAATAGCACTTGAAAAAAAATTTTTTAAGTGCTATTTTATATATATATTATATGTATATTAATAATATTAATAATGTTAATAATATTAACATTCTCTATTATAATAAAATAAATATAATGCGAGAATATAATTAATTGAATTCATATAATTATGAGAGACAATCTAATTATTTGCTTTAAAAAGTTTTTTATGATAATACTGCCAATAATGCCTCATCTAAATTATTTAAATCAAAATTTAAAACAATAAGATATTTTATAGATTTTTATTTCTAGTTGACAAACAATTTTTAATGATTTTAGATCCTATCTCAAGAAAAAAAATCTTATTATTATTAAATCCGCAATATAAAAGTTTATCTCACAATAAGATAAAAACACAATTGTTGCAAATTCGCTTTTACGATAAATATGCTTACCGAAAAGTGAAACGAAAACGAAGAATGGGAAATGAAGATTGTGGTTGGTAAAAAAAGATCGACAAACGTGAGTCGCATTCGACTTATAACGCATTACTTTGTATTTTATCGCCTACGGCGCTGTAAGTGTAGTGTCGGTGGGGAAAATAGGTGTAAAGTGCTTTTAACGTAATCACTTGCTCGTCGACCGAAGCTCCTAGCCGGCAACTTTCGAAAGTGAGAGGCTATAGCGCGTGTCTGATGCGTACCCGGACCCTTACTACTTGCGCCGCGTCTGACCGTTTTGGCGGTTTCCACTTTCTCCTTTCGCTACTTCGCGCGCGCATGACCGCGTATCTCTCTCATTTTTTCTTTCTCTCTCTTTCTTGCCCTTTTTCGCCCTTTCTACCCAGTATCGAGCACGTTCGCCTGGCGCAGCGACTGACCAGCTTAGAGGAAACCGTGCTTAAACCCATTAGTGGTATTGCCTCGTTTTAAAGCCGCGTACAAGAAGACCCGACTTACATCGTTGCATTAGAATGACTGAACCACTGATTAAATAAGTGAGATTAAAAATGTTAACCGATTCTTATACTGCTAACTATTTTCGCCTGTATCGTA
>NW_012043752.1:0-467 GCF_000956235.1 Wasmannia auropunctata
GTGTGTGTGTGTGTGTGTGTGTGTGTGTGTGTGTGTGTGTGTGTGTGTGTGTGTGTGTGTGTGTGTAGTGTGTGTGTGTGTGTGTGTGTGTGTGTGTGTGTGTGTGTGTGTGTGTGTGTGTGTGTGTGTGTGTGTGTGTGTGTGTGTGTGTGTGTGTGTGTGTGTGTGTGTGTGTGTGTGTGTGTATAGGGTGTCTATAAAGTCTGACCCAGGCCTAATATATCTCGAAAACGGCTTTAGATATGGAAACATATTTTAGACAAAAGTTGTAGAATATCAAGGGAGACATGTGATCTTGAGACTCATTTTTACAATGTATGGTTACCTAAAGGTTAAAAATTACCAAGAGTTTATTATTTAACCACGTTTGATTAGGACTTAACCATCAAGTTAACTTGATGCCAACTCAACTGATGTATACGTAACCTTTAGTTTAGTTAATTATAAGCTTATTAAAGTGTGTTTTA
>NW_012043753.1:0-487 GCF_000956235.1 Wasmannia auropunctata
TTTATCCTTTCCTTTGCCTCTCGATTCCCCAATCCCACTTACTTCGTCTCTCACTCGCTCGCTCGTCCGTTCGAAAGCAGTCTCTCAGCGGCGTAGCGCAGCGAGAGAGAGAGATCCCTCGGACGAGATATGAATTCACGTTCCTCCTTTTATATTCCACGCTCGCCTGCCCTCCATTTTGCTTGCTCGAGCCCCTTGTCTACCTCGCCGATCTGCGACTACCGTATGTGTCGGCCGCACAGCTATCTCACAGGTCCCACTCTCTCTCTCTCTTCTCTCTCTCTCTCTCTCTCTCTCTCTCTCTCTCTCTCTCTCGTAATTACCCCGTAGGGTATATACGCAACTAGAACTTTAAAACAATTATAATACAAAAAGACGTTTTATGATCGCCGCCACGAAGAGTTAACATCTCCCGATATACCTTCGACTAGTTCGCACAATAAATTGTTTTCGTCCATTAAAAATCGCCACCGCGGAAGCGGCGGGG
>NW_012043754.1:0-698 GCF_000956235.1 Wasmannia auropunctata
AACATAGTAGTTTTCCTTTGACACGTTCCTTTATCACGAACATAACATGGCGCAGTCGGTTACTCTCCTCAGAGTGACACAGTAAGCAGTGGATCCATAAAGAGAACTCAAATTAACCTAAGACGTCTACACAAATGAAAAAAAAAATTTTAGACTGTTGCACATCAAGCTGCATATAAAATATTTATACGAAAATGGAAGCCACGCTACAACCTCCTCCCCCCCTTGCTTTTTGAAGGTAATATCAAGGAAAATTGGATAAGATGGAAGCAAAAATTCCAAATATACTATACAGCAACGGGATTGGATTCAAAAACGGAACAAAGTCAAGTAGCAGTACTTCTGCTTCTGCGTGTGATCGGAGAAGAAGACCTAGAGAAATTCAATACATTCGGCCTCTCTGACGAAGACAAGACAAAGATATCGACAGTCGTGGAAGCATTTGAACGATACTGTACACCTAAAGCAAACGAGAGTGTGGATCGATATATTTTTTTCACTCGTTCGCAACAACCTGGTGAATCCTTTGATGCGTTTTTTACGGATCTCAAGAAACTGAGTATTTCATGTGGGTTCGACACACTACGAGATGGATTAATAAAAGATCGCATCATCATTGGCCTTCTGGACGACAACTTAAAAACAGATTGCTACGAGAAGATGATCTAAATTTGGACAAGTACATAAAAATCTGTAAG
>NW_012043755.1:0-1071 GCF_000956235.1 Wasmannia auropunctata
GGCTTTCGAAAGTCGGGTCTCGCTAATTGTGTATATTCCAGAGTGTTTCCGACGCAGTGATCTCCGAGTAGCGAATTGTCGAGGGTTTTCCTTTTACGCCAATCAATAAAGGTGAAATACATTTCTTTTCTATCTTTCTTTTTTTTTTATATCGAGTGTATTTGCGATACCGGTGCGTGTGGGTTGCGTTCGGAGCGCCGCTAGATAATCCTTTACAATACTTTCCTTGGGGTGCGCGCTCGCTTACATCGAGCGAATCCCATCTTCCTTTACAATACTTTCCTTGGGGTGCGCGCTCGCTTACATCGAGCGACTCCCATCTTCCTTTACAATACTTTCGTTGGGGTGCGCGCTCGCTTACATCGAGCGACTCTCATCTTCCCTTACAATACCTTCTTTGGGGTGCGCGCTCGCTTACATCGAGCGACTCCCATCTTCCCTTTACAATACCTTCGTTGGGGTGCGCGCTCGCTTACATCGAGCGACTCCCATCTTCCTTTACAACACCTTCGTTGGGGTGCGCGCTCGCTTACATCGAGCGACTCCCATCTTCCTTTACAACACCTTCTTTGGGGTGCGCGCTCGCTTACATCGAACGACTCCCATCTTCCTTTACAATACCTTCTTTGGGGTGCGCGCTCGCTTACATCGAGCGACTCCCATCTTCCTTTACAATACCTTCTTTGGGGTGCGCGCTCGCTTACATCGAGCGACTCCCATCTTTCTTTACGATACCTTCTTTGGGGTGCGCGCTCGCTTCCATCGAGCGACTCCCACCTTCTTTTACAATACCTTCTTTGGGGTGCGCGCTCTTTTACATCGAGCGACTCCCACCTTCGAATCTCTTTTATTACGACCACACGCTCCATCGTCAGTCGCGAATACACTCTGAGGGTTCGCTCCTCGGAACACCAACACCTTCATTATTGTAACCCCCTCCCCCCCCCCCGATATCCGACATGAAGGGGGCCGCATTAATCATGGGCTTACTAACAGGACTCACGAAATGGGACACCGGGGCAAAAGGGCAGGTCGAGCAGTCTTAATGAGGAAGCTCGCAAGGGAGCTCTT
>NW_012043756.1:0-366 GCF_000956235.1 Wasmannia auropunctata
AGTACTTTATCTCTTTTTACTTTAAATACTGATCTCTTAAGTGACATATTATTAAAAATTAAAATTTAAGCAGTACCATCTTATTTTACAAAATAAAAGTATTGTTATCTCTTTTTGTATTTTAAATTCCGGTCTCTATTTAAATGATATGTATATCACTTATTTTACACAATAAAAGTTTTACTATCTCATTGTACTTTAAATGAAAGATTTGATATCAATAAAAGGCGCCAAGTTATAAACCCATAAAAATTACGTTTCCTTACTTAAGTCATAAATATATTACTTATATGAAAGATTTGATATCAATAAAAGGCGCCAAGTTATAATCCCATAAAAATTACGTTTCCTTACTTTAATACGTAA
>NW_012043757.1:0-441 GCF_000956235.1 Wasmannia auropunctata
GGAGTTCAGACGTGTGCTCTTCCGATCTTCTTAATTGACACATAATTAAAAAATAAAATTTAAGCAGTATTATCTTATTTTTACAAAATAAAAGTATTACTATCTCTTTTTGTATTTTAAATTAAAAAAACATAAAACCTAAGTGCTTTCTACTTTTTTATACTTTTATCTCTTTTTACTTTAAATACTGATCTCTTAAGTGACATATTATTAAAATTAAATTTAAGCAGTACCATCTTATTTTTACAAATAAAAGTATTGTTATCTCTTTTTGTATTTTAAATTCCGGTCTCTATTTAAATGATATGTATATCACTTATTTTACACAATAAAGTTTTACTATCTCATTGTACTTTAAATGAAAGATTTTGATATCTAATAAAAGGCGCCAAGTTATAAACCCATTAAAATTACGTTTCCTTACTTAAGTCATAAATATAT
>NW_012043758.1:0-363 GCF_000956235.1 Wasmannia auropunctata
CTTATTGATTTTCACTATTAATATTAATTTTTACTGCATAGCAGATTATTAATAAACAATAATTATTGAATGTAATAGTTTTACACTTAAGAAACAAGATTTTTACGTTTCTGATAAAAAGTACTTATACATATTAATTTAGTGTTATTTTTTATTATTTATATCTTGAGAGGAGTGAAATCGTGAGTTATACAAAAGCAAGCAAATAAGATTAAGTCATCCATATTTTAAAAAATTTTTTAAAATTTGTTAAAATCCATATTTTTTAAATCATAAGTCTTGATTTGTTGGAATTATACAATTTTATTTCTTTCGGGATTTAAAAACTTGGAAAAGAATATGTATACTTCAAAGAAGAAAATA
>NW_012043759.1:0-333 GCF_000956235.1 Wasmannia auropunctata
TTTTAGTTTAGTTTTTTGGAAACTTCGCAAACTTGGAAAAAATTTTTTAGATTTGATGCATCTCCATTTGCATCCGTGCAGCTTTGTAAAGAATCAGTAAGTAATTTAATGAATTATGGGTGTCGAAAGTAGAGACTTTAAGCTTTAAAATGTTTTTTTGATCATTCCGATACGATCATTTTTTATGAAGTTACACTCTCTTGAAATTTGCCTATTTTTAGTGATCAGAATGGGTGATGCTTTAATTTTGCTGTCGAGTGTATATACAGGGTGTCCCAGAAAGGTCGTATGTCCTTTCACTGGCAGATTCTAGAGAGCATTCTAAGACGAAAA
>NW_012043760.1:0-443 GCF_000956235.1 Wasmannia auropunctata
GCGTAAATCTTTAGCTTTAATATCAGCACCTGATCAGCAATGTGCGATTTTTTTTCACCGAGTTAAAATGACCATTTTTGCTTCAATGTTGAATATCTCGGTGAAAAAAAAACCGCACATTGCTGATCGGGTGCTGAAATTAAAGCTAAAGACTTACGCTTTCGAACGATGTAAACCTCATTTGCGTGCAATTTTTAGTTTAGTTTTTGAAACTTCGCAAACTTGGTAAAAAATTTTTAGATTTGATGCATCTCCATTTGCATCCGTGCAGCTTTGTAAAGAATCAGTAAGTAATTTAATGAATTATGGATGTCGAAAGTAGAGACTTTGAGCTTTAAAATGCTTTTTTGATCATTCCGATACAATCATTTTTGATGAAGTTACACTCTCTTGAAATTTTACCTATTTTTAGTGATCAGAATGGGTGATGCTTTAATTTTGCT
>NW_012043761.1:0-319 GCF_000956235.1 Wasmannia auropunctata
TGGCCGCGGAGTGCGCGCCAGCCCCGTCGGCAAAAGCAACACGCCGCGAGGAACTTGTCCGCAGAGCGCGTCGATCCCGTTGGCGAAAGCAACACACCGCGAGTAACTTGGCCTAACGGCGCGTCAGCCCCGCCGGCGGTAGGCCTGACGTAGCGCCAGCTTGACCAAGCGCTAGCCTGACCAAGCGCTAGCCTGACCTAGAGTCCTAGAATATCAGAGAAGCACGACCGGCTTATGGCAATATCGCAAAAATACTAGAAAATATTAAAAATGGCGTCGAATGTCCAATCAACTGAGTCGACAAGGCACACAGGGGATA
>NW_012043762.1:0-403 GCF_000956235.1 Wasmannia auropunctata
ATCCTCGATTATGCGAATTATAGTATTTAGTAATTACGACATAAAACTGGAAGGAAAAGAATACTAGTATGAGATTGCAATTATTAACAAATCAATTAAGCGTACGGAAAATTAATTCTACCATTCTCTTGAATAATTCGTAAACTCCAAGTATACTCGAATGACATATTCTTCACGATTATAAAACTGATCTTTCTATATTATAATTATAAAATTCCTTTGTCAAATTATATTCTCGCATATAAGAGCGAGTAATCTCATAGCGTAACGCTTAATTGACATGCGCAGAAGACATTCTATTGACTCGCAAGCAGCGCCGCGCGCCGAGCCGAAATGCAGGTAGGCGACCGAGCGGGCCGCGCAGTCCAAAAAGATCCATCGTCGAGTACAGACGTTTTGCCAA
>NW_012043763.1:0-519 GCF_000956235.1 Wasmannia auropunctata
TTCAATTATAAACGTATATATGATTATATATGTACCAATTTTTTTTATTATCTAAACTTTGTAAAATAAACGATGCAAAAATTACATTGGTTTTCTCATTATTTTTCTTGTATTAAACAAAAATTTTATTAAAGAAAGAACTAATTTAAACATATATGGACATATTTTACATATAATTATATTTTTATTACTATTAAAATTATATTATTTTATTTTATTACACGATTATTTATAACAAAAAAGAATTATATTTTGCATATAATTATATATATATATATATTATTTTATTTAATTATATAATTACATATATTTAAAACAATAAAAAGGAATTATAAATCAGGCTAGACAGTCTAGCCAGGCTAGAAGAGTCCGACATGCAAAACTTGGTGCGTACAAAATTTTCCATTAAAAATATAAATGTTGGTTACATCTCCATATAGAAACTTCTTTTCTTCTAACCAACATTTACATTTTTAATGGAAAACCTGTACGCACCAAGTTCTGCGTATTAGACTTTTA
>NW_012043764.1:0-526 GCF_000956235.1 Wasmannia auropunctata
ATTTGTTTTATGATTACATTTATTATATGCAACGAATAATTTACTGTCAAATATTGATTTCTTTCCTTTAAAATTATAATTCATTATAATCGAAAAATTATAAATTTTTGTACAGAGCCTCCGCAAGTCGAATTTTCGTATATGTTAACCCTCTTTTATTCGAAAACTTTGATAAGTCGAAACCTCTATAATTCGCAAATTTTAGCTCTTTTCTTAAGGTTCAAGTTTAACACGTCTGTAATAATTAATACAAGTTAATCAAAATAATTAACATAAATATTAAGGCGATGCTGGAAGCTGGTCGCCATATTAAGTGATATTTGTACGAGGTCAATAAAGCAGTCAATTTCATGACAACATTTGATTAATATGAAAATTCTACAGATTTATATGTGCAAATTGAAAGTATGGCACCCTGCGGACAACATAAAAGAACAACACTGAATTGTTAGAACTAGGATAAAAGCCTATAAAAAAAGTTATTTACTTTTAAAGTTTTCACGTGATGTGCAAATCTGCATGAAAT
>NW_012043765.1:0-374 GCF_000956235.1 Wasmannia auropunctata
TACACAATTTGTTGTTATATTATAAGATGTTGTTATTATATAAGAGCATGGGCTTTGCTATACTACCGGCTACAGAAAATAGCTCGTCAGAGTGCGCTGCAGTTCGAGCAGGCCCTAAAAGTCGCTCTTTCTGGCGTCTCGGGCGGCCAGAATAACCATACTTTCGGCGGGTAGATCAAGAAAATAATTATAAATAATAGCCTGGTATTTGTTTTATGATTACATTTATTATATGCAACGAATAATTTACTGTCAAATATTGATTTCTTTCCTTTAAAATTATAATTCATTATAATCGAAAAATTATAAATTTTTGTACAGAGCCTCCGCAAGTCGAATTTTCGTATATGTTAACCCTCTTTTATTCGAAAACT
>NW_012043766.1:0-329 GCF_000956235.1 Wasmannia auropunctata
CAGGGGCTTATCTTAAAGATGAATTATGTGGCTATTTTCTAAAAAATCGTGATTTTATTTAAAAATGGCCGATTCAATATGGCCGATTAAAACATCATTTTATTGAATATTGTTAAAATTTGTTTAATTAAAATGTAATTTGGTATAAATTAATGTTATTGGACGACGTATGGAGTTTAATACGCAACGCGCGCAAAGCGTCATTTTTTTTGAAAATTTATTTTTTATCAAAAATTGTTAACATTTGTTTAATTAAAATGTAAATTGGTATAAATGTTATTGGAAGATGTATGGGATTCAATATGCAGCGCGCGCCTGTTATGTACTAG
>NW_012043767.1:0-408 GCF_000956235.1 Wasmannia auropunctata
CTGTTCATGCGTTGTTGAAATGACTAATGAATTTCCGTATCTTGAGGTCAGGCGAAAACATAGTACTGAACAATTTATACTCCTCGACGGTTGGTCATGCAGGAGATGCGAGCGCCCATTGTATCAAATAATGCCACGCAATATGTGTTCTATTTGCCCCCCTTGATAAATGCTGCGGTGGAAGCACGACAAAACAATGATGCATGACGAAGGCTCCTCCTAGATACCGAAGACGAGGATGAATCTAATGAAAATGAAGAATAAGGTATGTGTCACAGCATAAGTGTATATAATTCTTATTTTACAATATATGCATATATTAGCAGAAAATATCAAGATTTAAAATTCTATTTTAGGTGAGCTTCGACTCGACTCCAGTCATACATGTTATGATAACATGGAGTTATG
>NW_012043768.1:0-1061 GCF_000956235.1 Wasmannia auropunctata
TCCACACCAGTGTGCGTGAATGGTCGAGCCGCTCGGACGCGGGGTCGCGGCAAATCTCCCATGAGCGGGTGCGGGGATGCCGCCCGCCATCGCACGCATGGCATACACCGATGGATTCGCCGCTTTACCATCGCTCGGCCGCCCGGAATCCAGAACCTCTGGCGTATCATGCCGAGCGTCAATTTCACACCGCCGTGCAGCGCCCGGCGGTGAAAGGAGTCTACCATGAGAACCGTGAGCCACTCGTTTTTAGCAAATTGAGCCAAGCCCGCGTTGCACGAATCGGTGACTGTCGTGCATCCGCGTCGGAGCTGAACAGTTTCCGCGACTTAACTCTTTTTTCGATTTCATTTCTTTGCCTCTTTTGTCTGTAAATATTGTAAGTAATAAACGTTTCTCTTGTGTGCTGTTAAGACGACTGTGTTGACTTCCGTTCTTCCCGCTCAAAAATCTCGCCACACGCTAATCGCGACGCGAACATTCTGGTGACATCACTCGGGCCTGCACGCAGCATGGTGTTTTTGCGTCATCTCTCGCAATGAGCATATTCGTCAGCCATTCTCGTTTTTCATATCCCTTAACGTATACAAGAGGTTCGTCGTCGTCATCATTCTGTCATTAACGCTACTAAAAGTTTCGGTGAATAGAAAACATGATATTGTATGAGAACGAAATGGATATCGAAGAAATAATAGTTGTTGAAAGTGATGAAGAAACGATAGAAAATAATGAAAATAATGAAGAAATTCAAGATAGTTCGGATGATAGTGATATAAAGAATGAAACGTGTGAAGAAATGTATCAAGAATTGAACGCAAGTCAAGTGGATGCTCTGCATATCACCGACATAATGTGCATGCTTGAATTTTATTACGACGATATACGGGAACAAGATCAAAGTATGGGAAGATATTGCTGTTCATGCGTTGTTGAAATGGCTAATGAATTTCCGTATCTTGAGGTCATGCGAAAACATAGTACTGAACAATTTATACTCCCGACGGTTGGTCATGTAGGAGATGCGAGCGCCCATTGTATCAAATAATGCCACGCAATATGTG
>NW_012043768.1:2896-3857 GCF_000956235.1 Wasmannia auropunctata
TAATTTGTGTATACAATTATATAAACATATAATTGTATATACATAATAAAACAATTTATAAGATTTAATTCAATTTTATATTTGAAAGTGTTAAAGTTGTGTTAAATTTCAATTTTACTTTCAGTTTAATTTATTTTTCCTATTATGTTCAATATACATACTTTTAAACATAATTAACAATAAAAAGACCATCCAAATTCATCTAAAAAGAAAAAAAGTATAACTAAGAGAAAATCGGTTATGTATTAATCATCGTCGGAAATATAATTATTGCTAATGTCTCTTCCGAATTACCGCATTTCCCGTACACGCGCATTCGTCGTTATCGACTCAACGTCGGTAAGTTCACCATTCTACTATGACTCTGCAATTCATTGCTCCTCACTGTACACTGCGCAAAAAAATTATGGCATAGAAAAATTTTGAGCAAAAATTGGTCAACTTTGGTTAACGGTAACTCCGCGAAAAATCATCGTAAAATGATGAACTTTTTTTCAAATGAAAGCTTGAAGTCTCTATTTTAAGGTACTGTAAGTCGATTTTAAATTTAATGCACCCCTGTTGCTGTAAACTCTTAAATCTGAGAGCATGTTTGTCACACTGAAAATTGCAAAGTTTAAACGAATGCACGGATTTGCTAAAATTTTTCTCGGGGATGCGGTTTTCAGCGTCATAAAGTTAGAATCTTTCTCTTTAATTTGAAAAAAAAACAAGTCGCTACGATTTTTTTTCACAAAGTTACAGCATTTTGGAGTAACCCTTGTATTTTTCTCATGTATGATCAACATTACCCGATGTGCACTATAGGTAGGTTGACGTTCGGATTTTGCACACCGTGTGTATATGTGTGTATGTTTTACACATCCGCACGCACACAATGTGCAAAATCCGATTGCCAATGTTAATAATACTAAATTTGTTGTATTACTAACAACATTGTAGTATTTTATAACAACAAAAA
>NW_012043769.1:0-850 GCF_000956235.1 Wasmannia auropunctata
TGTCTCGCGCTAAGCAACCGCGCTCGATGGACGGTCGCGTGCTAGTATTGGCGATGGGCCGGACTCGCCGAACGTACACTCGCTCATTCGGAGATATTTAAAAATTAATATCTCGTTAAATATTGCGAATTTTGCAAAATGGTAGAGGACTTTTCGATTCAGTTTAGTCCATTCTATCTACCCATGAGCGGTCATACACCTATTTTGAGACACCCTGTATATATAACTGATTTGTTTTTGACAAAAATATAATACTATATGTTACAAATATTTATGATAAAATAATCAATACATGTATATGTAGGTTTGAAATTGTGTGAACCTCATGTGCAATGGTTAAAACATAATAGCGAACCATGGGCTGATGTTGTTAAGCATTGGGAGGCAAGTCGACTTGCTAGAACAAAGGATATAACTACATCGAATGGAAATGTTCAACTGCTTTTTACAAAATGGCCAATTTTGAAGAATTCGCAGGGTTACACATTAGTAAATATTTTAACAGTAATATTGTAATATTGAACAATTTGTAGAAAACATGTGTGTGATTATTTTGAATAATTTTTACAGATTGAATCTGATTATGCCGCACAATTCGGAAACGTGCTCTCTATATATAATGAATGGCCAGAATTTTCACGAAAAATTTATACTCTTATGCAGACTGAGATTAAAGATAGAGTATATGAAGAACAACTTCATCAAATAAATGAAAATATATCAGAAGGTAAAATTACGGAAAATTAACATTTTCTATTATTATTAAATTTAAAATTTATGACTTTACAATAGTAATATATACATATATTTAGTAATATCTGTATTTTTAGTAGGGAAGAAATATTAGACT
>NW_012043770.1:0-593 GCF_000956235.1 Wasmannia auropunctata
AATATTCGATTAATTAAAGAATTACCTAGATTCTGGGGGAATTCATGAGGATAGGCAATTCGTGCCACGCCTCCAAGTGTCGCGCGGCTCAGCAACAGCGCGCGGATACGTTGCTGCATGTAACGGACTAGCCAATCAGGCTAAACCGAGATTCCGACTGGCGTAATATTTTCGTCAGGCAACAAACGATGTATGTATGGGTGCGTTCCGATATTCACTGCAAGTACTGGCGCCTATGACGTCATTTAGTAGAGCTTTAAGAACGTTCCGTTATTACTGAGACTGATTTTTCCGTACATAGCGATAGAATAACGGAACGGTATCCACAGTACTGTTGTTTAAATCTACCGGCAATTTTAAAATATGTCCTGTGTATTAGCAAGAATTGAAATTATTGATAATATAAAAATAGTCTTGATATCTATAAGCTTACTAGATGTTTATATAGAATTATTGGAATCAAACAGCGATTGTCAGACGATAAACGAAATATGCCAATGATATAAAAGAAATAAAAAATGTAAATCAAATGCCACCTGTATTGCAAAAATTGTGTTGAAAATGTTATATTTTTATATACAAACGTAGAATTC
>NW_012043771.1:0-1242 GCF_000956235.1 Wasmannia auropunctata
TGTTTAATTATTTGTTAATAAATTCGTTGTTATTATTACACGAGCATCTTTCGTCATTTCGACGCCCTATCCTCGCGAGTGTTTCGAAAAGATTTCAGCATCGCAGAACGAGAAAATTCCTGAGCCACGAGCACACCAACGAGACATCCCGAACGATCCAGCCAACGAGCGACAGGGATCCAAGGGAAATTCATTAACATCCTTGTTATTTGGAGGTAAAAATAACTGGCGACCTAAGTAGTAGGTGATTTAATTCATTATACGGCATTGTCCGGTCACAACCTAACCTTGCAACCGACCAAAGGTTCTAGGTCGGATGCATCTTTGCCAATTTCAGACTCTATTGAGGTACTAAAATCTAACAATGTTATAAGCAGCCATCGGGAATCCAGTACGGACCGGGAGGCAGAACCAGCGCAGGATGGGACGTCTGGCAGCGAGACGGGCCAACGGACTCATCGGACTAAGGGAGAAAGAAAGGAATTCCCACCGGAACCAGGAAACAACGGGGGAAATTCAACTATTAACATTATATAACCATTACATTTCAGATTATATACTAACGGATGTGTGAGACACCCTATATTTAATGCTTATGTGTCTTGAATAATATATACTTCACAATTTCATATTATAAAATATAATATTAATAAGATTAATTATACTTACCTTAATTCCTCTTCTCACCTATAAATATAATAATTATAATAGAGTAAATTCACTCAAAGTATAATACATTAAAGTCACTTACCTGCGTAGAATCACTTGCCTGCGTAAAGCCACTTAGCGTATAGCGCCAGGTAAAGGTCATAATTAAATATTCGTTTTAAAAGAGATCTAATCCGATAGATACTCTTATTTTCTATTAAATAATAACATGGCAAAATACCAGTTTGATTTAAATACTTTTAAGACTTTGTATCCGATAAAAGTTAACGTAACGACATGATACTATACACATGGGTGTATCTTAACGTAATAAACGTTTCCAACGGAGAAAATCCGAGATTCCAAGTAAATTGGCAAAAGCGCAATGACTTGCCACAGAAGCGTTACATTCATGTTCGTTAATAGCGCGATAATGCGTAAAGGCCGATATCCAACCGAAATATCGGACAAAATTGTAAACTCGCCGATAAAACGCTTTAATATACAGCGAGGCGCGATATAAAGTCTTTTCATTCAATTCGATAAGTTATATGTAACGCAGAATATGATTTCTAGATAAATACTCAAAGTTTC
>NW_012043772.1:0-529 GCF_000956235.1 Wasmannia auropunctata
TCTATATATTAGGGCTTCTAAGTATTCGGATATCCAGATATAGTCCAGTAGAATTAGCTTTTTTTTCAAACAAAAATTGGTATCTGAAAAATTCTTGCACGGGCTTTTAGAAAACATCTCAAAGAAGAAATCCTATATGTTTGCCACTCGAGATTAAGTGCAGCGGCTTTGTAAACAAAGGTGCCGAACATGAAAGGTGCCGAAAACTGGTTTTTTGCATATATAGCTATGAAACTATTGATCGGATCGAAAAAAGTTTCAAATGAAAGTTGTAGATGTTAAAAAGATGAACAAAAGTAGCCGTGGAAGGTTAAGGTAGGTCAATTAGTTAAGTCGCAAATAAAATAAAACTACTGAAAATGGACCTTTTTTCAATCACTATTTATTAATGTAAAATTATACTTGGAGCTTTGAAATTCGACGAAAATATAGGATTAATAGCCCTCAAAATGCATGCCAAATTTTACTAAAAAATATTAATAACTTTTTGTAAAAAGCCCATTTACAACTAAAAAGGCGCTTTCGGAAA
>NW_012043772.1:8035-9150 GCF_000956235.1 Wasmannia auropunctata
TATATTGACTTTGAAGAACTATTGACTTTTCTCTTTTACGGAGCTATACGGAAATAAAAATGCAACATTTTGTTACGAATTTTGCAAGGATCCTCGACATGAATTAAAAATCGCACACAAATGCAGTTTACAGCATTTGAAAGCGTATATCTTTATCTTTAATTTGCGCACTCATTGAGCATTTTGCGATTTTTTGTCACCGAGTTATTCAATGTTGAAGCATAAGGACCATGGCAATGCATAGTATTTAAGAAATAAATAATAAAATCTATTATCTGTAAAATTTGTTTTTTTTATTTGAAACACCATGCTTTAGAAATTAAATTTGGCGCCATGGCTATTTCCGGTTTTTGCTGAAAAATGGCGGCACCAATCAAAATTGGATTCCTGATTTCGCGACTCTTATTAAAGGGTCTCTACTCGGTACTAGCTGCGAATCTTTACGATAACCGCGAATTCTTCATACTGAAACTTGGGCTGCTGCGACGTGACGCCCGCTGAAAGCCGTGTACATACATACGATGATCTTATGTAATTAGTGTAAATATATTATCAATAATCCAAACCACTGACGCTTTGTTTTTTTTACGTGACTCATTGCCGGTAATTAATTGCTCACCCACGATTCCTTGTCGTGATCGAAATAATAATTATTTTTTATGTAGTAATTAAACAATTAGTAAAAATAAATTGAAGTAAAGTTTTTGCAAATATTTACGTATTAATTCGTCAATAAATTTTAAAGATGTTAAATTTTTCGTATGCTATATTATTCGTATGTACAAGTATGTTAATATACAGGGTGTCCCAGAATTGGCGTATTCGGAGTACAGGGCGTTATACTTTGTGCTAAAAAGAACAACTTTTTCCTTTAGCAAATTTTGATCTGACAAGTAATTGTGGCAGGAGAGTTGGTTAAAGTTAACGAATAATCGCTCTTATCCATGCGGCGCTCAGGGCCGGCGCGCGCTCCTCCATTCACTTGTTCCTAATCCTTGGCTAATATTTACAAATAATGTCTTAAGATACTAATACGGCTCTGTTATAATTATTTTACGACATTTTAAGACTGTGTTTAAGACAGCCTTAAATATTAAGAATCAATTATAAATATC
>NW_012043773.1:0-518 GCF_000956235.1 Wasmannia auropunctata
CTGATCATCAAACGCACGAAGTTCATTTGAGAGCAGTTTTCGACAGATTACGCAAATATGGTCTGTCAATCAATTTTTCAAAATGCGTTTTTGGCGTAGAAGAGATCGATTATCTGGGTTACAAGATTAATAAACATGGCATCGAACATGGATTCGGAACGCGTAACAGCTATTCAAGATTTTCCAAGGCCAAAAACAATCCAAGAGTTACGACGATTCCTTGGAATTATTAACTTTTATCGCAGATTCCTCAAGAACGCCGCCGAAATACAAGCACCGCTTAATGCCTATTTGGTTGGCGCTACCAAAAACGATAAGCGTCCTATAAAGTGGACAGAAGACAGCAATCGAGCTTTCACAGCATGTAAACAACAACTTGCTGAAGCGTCTCTGTTATTTCATCCTCAGGAAGATGCACCCTTAGCACTTACGACCGACGCATCTGATGTCGCAATGGGAGCTACCCTGGAGCAAAAAGTGAATGGCAAATGGCAACCATTGGGCTTTTTTTTCGCAAA
>NW_012043774.1:0-508 GCF_000956235.1 Wasmannia auropunctata
TCGAGCATACTCAAATGCATTGCGGACGATGTTACAAATAGTTAATGAAACCCAGCGTGCGATCGACTGTTACCAGTGCCGATTAGCAGTGATTGAGCACCGCGGACGAATCGAGCGCCTGACGTATAAAGTGCTGTGCGAAACGGCAGTACCGCGCGGTGTAATCTAATATCACGTACTATTATATATATATATATCACTCGTTGTCACGCAATTGATTACTGACCTGCTTCAACATATAACCATGCATTTACTCGATGATTATAAACACACTAGCGTTATACACGAAGTGCGATATACACATGTATATATGCGACATACACATATATACAAAAAATTTTTTTTTATTATGTAATCATAGCGATCTGCGAAAAATATTATTGCATACTTATACCAAACTTAGAATTAACAACTTGTTAACATGTAACCTGCTTAACCTTACGCTACGACTAATAAAACATGCATTTATAACAATATATATATTTAATAATTAATCGACTAAACCAAC
>NW_012043775.1:0-483 GCF_000956235.1 Wasmannia auropunctata
TACTTTCGCGATTATTTTCACCCCGACGTTTTGCCCGCGTATACTTTCATATGCCATTCGACATGGTACGCGCAAGCTTCGGCCGATGTAATCATGTGTTCCGAGTGCGTAACAGAGGAACATTCATTTTGTGCATATAATCGAGCGGCAACAGTGTGGCGACATTTACATATCATTTCACGTACATTCGAGCATACTCAAATGCATTGCGGACGATGTTACAAATTGTTAATGAAAACCCAGCGTGCGATCGACTGTTACCAGTGCCGATTAGCAGTGATTGAGCACCGCGGACGAATCGAGCGCCTGACGTATAAAGTGCTGTGCGAAACGGCAGTACCGCGCGGTGTAATCTAATATCACGTACTATTATATATATATCACTCGTTGTCACGCAATTGATTACTGACCTGCTTCAACATATAACCATGCATTTACTCGATGATTATAAACACACTAGCGTTATACACGAAGTGCGATATA
>NW_012043776.1:0-336 GCF_000956235.1 Wasmannia auropunctata
AAGATCAATCTAAATAATTTAAGATGCAATTTTTTGTTTTAATATTAATAAAAGCAATACAACAATGACCCTAGACCGATATATAAAAATACAACTAGGAAAATGAAGACCTTTTCAATATGAGCTAGAGTTTCCAGTTTCGTGCTTAATATTTTGAAATAAATTTATATATACATATCCAATTTTACAAACTACGCGCCAATTAAATTTTTGATCTTGAAACGCAATTCAGCTGATATTTTTCACAATAAATTTTTTAAAGTATTTTAAGATGCATACATAACGTAAAAATATCTTATTAAAGTACTTGTTAATTTAATTTGTGATATTAATTGA
>NW_012043777.1:0-847 GCF_000956235.1 Wasmannia auropunctata
TCTTTCAAGGTCTCATTTGACCGTTTTGTGATAAATAAGATAATTATAATTTGAATGCTTATTTTGTTAGAATACTTCCCGTTTAGATAAAAAGTATATTTTAGTTCCTACCAAAATGTTAACCTTTTATTCTAATAAAAAATTCTAAATATTATTTTTTATTCTGCATAATGTAAAAAAATTTCTGTGCTCATATTACCCTCAACTGCCCATATTATTCTACCTAGAGAATAATATGAGAACTGTTTGGATAATAAAAGCACCCTCCATCACTTGATCATTTGCATTAAAATAATCATTTCCAATACCAAATTACGTACAACATTAACAGACATATCAAACGGGAGAAACAAGATTTTCTTATTCTTCAATATGCAAGAAATATCGAAACATTTTTTTAATGTGCTGCAATATCCAATCCTACCCTATATCTAAAATGTAAATTTACAATATTTAAAGTATTTAAAGTATACACATTTTGAGATCTATGCAGAAAAAATATATTCTGTAAATGTGAATAGGTATATTAATTGAAGATTTTTAAAAGTACTGCAGAATATTTTTGCTAACATTTTGATATATTTTGATATATTAATAAATTAAATTGATTTAAAATAGGACTGCTTTTCCTCTGAAAGCAACAACGAAGGATGGCTATAAAATAACATATGCAACAATACTAGAACTTGATTCTTCTCTCTTTGACTTTAATAACGTTCTCAGATATGGCTTCATGTTAACTGACGTAAATATTTTCATAAATGGTATTACGAACGGTTATGTCTTGATTTTTGACGTTGGCAAATTATCCTTTGGTCATATTACACGAATGAGTCCATTGGCATTA
>NW_012043778.1:0-451 GCF_000956235.1 Wasmannia auropunctata
TACTTTTTANACCAAGAGTCAGATTTTTCTGAATTTTCGGGTTCGCAAACTTCCCTTGTGAGTCGAAATACCATAGTTTTGAGTTAGAGATGTTAGCCATTGTCCGAGCAATGGAACGTTTTCATATATACCTACATGGTATTCAATTCACGGTCGTCACAGATTGCAACGCATTAGTATATGCCGTAAATAAGGCAAATCTAAACCCAAGAATCGCCAGGTGGACTTTAGCAATACAGAATTATAAATTTAAGATGACCTACCGACCGGGCAAAAATATGCCTCACGTCGACGCGTTGAGTCGGCAGGTTACTTACATAAACGATCTAACGTTAGAACAGGAGTTAGAGTTTCGGCAACTCCAAGACGCGAGATTGCAAGAAATAGCTGACAAACTCGAGTTTTCGGAGGACGAAAGATTCGAGATGATCAACGGTTTAATATACAAAAA
>NW_012043779.1:0-687 GCF_000956235.1 Wasmannia auropunctata
TATAATATCTGCGCGATAAGAAACTTCCGTGATTATATATATGTACAGGCTGTTCCCAGATTGTGACAAGTTGTTTACATCGATTTGACTTGACCTTAAGACATTAAAATTTTGTTTCGTAAGCATTGTCTAGCCGTACGCGATAAAAACGATTTATAGTTATACATTCGCAGAATATTGCGGAAATAGATTTCCTTTCATTTTTATCCCTTGTTAAATGCAAAAAATGCGAGCGGAATGTGCTACGTGCTACGTGAAGAATTGCTGGGTGCGCGCAGCGTAAGCGAGTACGGATATGGTGTGCGCACAGAGGCGTTTGTAATTATTTCTCAAAAATGATACTTTGGAAAATAACTTTATTACACATGGTTAAATTTGTATTAAAATAACCTTTAATTTGGTCACAGAAAAAATTTAAAAATTTAAAAAAAAAGTGAAGTAGTGGGGAAACATTAAAAAAATTTAAAAAAAATTTTTTTGTTACTACTATCATAAAGTTCACTTCATGCCATTTAACTTTGATTTAAAACATATTTTTCTATCTCTCATAGTTTCGACGATATTCACGGAAGAAAAAAACCGATTTTTTTCAATGGGTGGTTTCATCCCTTCAAAACGGAATTGAGCACCAACGAAAAATAGTTTCATGCTACGGATAAATTGCTCTACTTTTACACCAAGAGTCAA
>NW_012043780.1:0-1989 GCF_000956235.1 Wasmannia auropunctata
CGTCATAAAGTCGTTTTTTTTAGTCAAGTCTTAAATACGTCTTTTTTTAGACGTCTAACGAATGTCTTTTTTAATTACGTTTTTAAGACATGTAAAAATATTTTAAATAAAAGTGAAATATACTTTTAAGGAGAATATATTTTGATAATATTTTTTTCTAAATAAAGGCACTAAAAAAATATAAGTCACATCCATTTTTTTAAATAAAATAAAATTATTTTTTTATTTTAACATAATTCCTCTAATTATTCTGCATATAAAAATTATTCGGTAGAATTATTGAAAAATCAATAGTTTACAAGATATTTTAGAATTTATTCTGGTATCTATATAATGGAAAAAATAACTCCTTTGTACAAAGTAGAATTAGCTCAGCGTTAGCGTATAAGTCTGAAGTTCTAGGGATCTCAGGGTTCGAATCTCGAATATCTCGATGTGTTTTCAAAAATTATAAACCTGCGTATAAATTGTAATTAATAATAATAGAAAACATGCAAAACAAGTTAAACTCTACAAATAATATGTAGTAATTATAAAATAAAAAAAATTTTTTTTGTTAAAATAGTCTTATAGTCTTATAGTCGTCTTTTAGACGTCTTATGCCCCGTTTTATGATATCATTGAGACTAATTTGTCTTTTAGACGTCTTATGTCCCATTTTCTGATGTCCTTGAGACGTCTTAAAAACGTCATCTATCGAAAAATAAGATATCTATAAGACGTCTCAATAATATCAGAAACCGGGTCATAAGTGTAAAAGACGTCTAAAAGACGTCTTTCTGATAATTTTAAGACGTCTAAAAAGACGTCTTAAAAATTTTAGGGCGTCTTTTAGACGTCTTCAAGACGTCAGAATGTTCTCTGGGAAGAGGCAATGTCGTAGTTCGGCGCTACGTGCGAGACGAACGGAGTGTCTCATTTACGTGAGCTGGCGAGTTTCGTCGGGTCTATGACCCGAGATCGTCTACGACCACGCGAATTATTGCACTGTACTGTACTCACCAATACATCTCCATTTAATACACCTTAAATTAATAGTTAAAAATTAGAAACCTTAACAATAAGTTTTTTGATCTTTGAACGCAAATCGTTTATTATTCTTTTACCTTTGAAGTCTAAAAACATATAATTTTTTTAGTAGTTTAGTAGTTAAACACTAATTGACACTAAGCCATTACCGTCTTTTGTTGGAAGCGCGCTGCGCTTATACAACAAAAGATTTTAGAACAATATTCAAGTCTTATACGAATCGCCGCGAGACATTTTAGAATACTTTACTGACAGCCCATCGACTTGTATCAAAGAAAACAAGTTAAATCAAAAGCTGATAAGTAGTCGATCATTATATATATATTGAGCATATTAAACTTTTAGTACAAAGTAGGGATAACAAAATTCATAACGTTTCTTTAAAATAGAAGACTTCTTTTAAAAAATGTAGTAGAAAAGAATTTTCGAGGCTTAACAACTACTATAACAATGTTTTTGCAGGATTATTTTCTGAAATGCGCAATAGATATTCAGGTATCCGGCAATAAAAAGAAGATAATAATTATGCATTTTGACAAAGAAGGATTGAATGCTTTTCAGAAATTAAAAATAAGCTATAAATTAGAGAAAAAAGAAGAAATAGAAAGTAGGAGATAAAGGAGATATAAATGGACTTTGTATAAGTTTTAAAACAATATTTTTCTCATAACTAATACATATTTTATAAATTTTATTTGCATTTTGAATACCATAACATAAATGTATAGGTATAAAGTATAATATTTTTGGCGTACATATACCCAGTGAGAAGGCTGATGTCGAATCGACGTCGTTTCGATGTCGATGTCATCGAAAACTCATCGAATCGAAATTGACATCGAAAATCAGGCCATTTCGATCAAATTGTTTTGACATCAAGAAATACTTGTTTCCAAGTTACCAATGTTCAAAACCCAAAATTAGTCTAAAATTAAAAGTTAATCATGCATACCCAGAGAG
>NW_012043781.1:0-1304 GCF_000956235.1 Wasmannia auropunctata
AGCACATTACGGAAATATTGCCATTTAATATTTGCAAAAAACAAACTTGATATTTACAAAGTGTTCTAAGAATTAATTTAAAAACTTCAAGTTAGATATGCCACGTCTTCCCGTTGTCCGATAGAGCTCAGATTTTACACAATTCTTTTTTCACCAAATGGAACAACTTTAGGGGGCGTCGTGAATAAAATTCAAAAGTCAAAAATAAGGTCCACCCTAGTGTATATACTATATGTATATAATATTTCAGTTAAAAAATTAACTGTACATATAAGTATATACAGTTATTTTTGTATTCATAAACCTTTTATTTCTTTGAATTTAATTTTTATTAATACCACTTTCTCTTCAATATTCAAACAATTTAAAAATTTAAACATTTTAAATGCTTAATGCTGCTTTATCGAATCAATCCTTGAATATTTTTTCTTCACTATTTTGCATATTAAATTCTTATGTTTTCTTTTTTTAATTCTCTTTTTCTGATTAAATCCGTCAATCCGTTATCGATGCATCATTATTACATATGGGGGCACGTACGCAATTAAAAAATACTTTTCTGTTTAATTATTTTTCAAACTATCCTTTAAAATCAAAGCGCTCATCTGCGCAATCTATTAACTATTTAATAAAACATATTTGTTGTTAAATTATGAAAAAGTTTTTCTTTTGTAAATAAGCGACAACAAATTGCGTTTTGCTTGCGCACTGTGAGCATTATTTATCCTTATTTAATATTTGATAAACAACAAGAATAAAATAATGAAATGAAAATGGCGTTTTAAGCGCTAAAAACATGAAAACAGCTTAAATATACTTGAAGCTAGAGTATGTAAAATCACATATTTACATTTAAATATTAACTGACACCTATATTTTGCTCGTCTTTGGCTTCTCTTATCCTGACTATTGTTTTCAATACGAGCAGGTAATTTATTTAGTTATTAATTAAATATTTTTACCTGCGTTTGATAATATAAATATTTTCATAATAGCTAGCTTGTAAAAGTAAGTCGGTAATACAAAAATTTTATGCTAATAATAACGTCGACACTACACAGATATTTTCAAGGTTGCTACAAAACGCAGTCGCTTAGTACCATCTGCACATAAAATATTAATTTAAGGTAAATGAACTATACCAGTAAAAACTTTAGACTGTCTACTGCAATGAAAAAATATTATGAATCCAAAATATTTATTTTTTATATTAAAAAAGATATTTCTTTAAACCCTTGCATTTTTACCGTATAAAAATAGGAGTGGGTTATACGCCTACTCATAAGTGGAATAAATGACTCAAA
>NW_012043782.1:0-628 GCF_000956235.1 Wasmannia auropunctata
CCAAAATTTGTTTATAAAAGACAGTTTTTTATTGAAATCAGTAAGTTATAAATATAAATAAAGTACAGAAACGCATATTAACACTTTTGTTATTTTAAAAAATTGTAATTTTTTTGGAATTTACTTTTCATTACTTTCAGAAACATTACAAAATATTATCAATATTTATGTAAAACACAAAACACACATACTTTCATGCAACACGTGTATGATGCACAGATTCCTTATATAATTAATTATAATAATAATCACAATTTGTTAAACATGTGTACGTATACGTACGCGTAAATTAATTAACGTTTTCATTATATACGCGAATGAGAATTTTAGCAGCTTAAATAGCTGGGCCCCTTCACCACGGCAAGGTGATTCTCTTGAAGGGGAAAAATGGGAAACATCAAAATTTTTAACGTAGAACGCATGTTAAAAAAAATTCAAAATTTTTTAAAACCAAAAATTCAAAATAATGTTGGTAATTTTAATTTTAATAAGCATGTCATAAAGATCGTAGTAGATGTATAGGGCGGGTTCTAACCCAGGAGGCTATGAGGGGGGGTGAGGGGCAGGGGGGTCCGCGGGGGTCCGCGGGGAGGGGAAGCCGCGGGGAGGGGAAACCGCTCAGAACGTT
>NW_012043783.1:0-521 GCF_000956235.1 Wasmannia auropunctata
GCACCGGCTAGGGATTGTAATTTGTGTAATTCAAATACTACAATAACTACAGGAAAATATTACAATAACAACACACAAATATTACAATAAACCTATGTGGTTTTTTCGCACTACGGTCAATGGATTACAGGAAAATATTACAGGGATTTACACGGATCAACAAATATTACCCAAGTAGAAAATAAACCAGCAACTGACTAATAAAAAATAAACTTTTTTTTACTTATTATCATTTTTTAACAAGTTTTAGAAACTTCAAATAACTTTTATCAACCATTCGTAATTTTTAAATACATTTTTATTATAATTTTGTCTCATTATAATGGTGGGTTTTGAACCTGGATAGCAGGATTACGAGTCTCGCATCTTCTCCGTTATACCACTTCGAAGCATCGATATTTAATGCTTTTTATTGCATATATAAAGTATAATCAACACAATTAGATTGTATTACTTTTATAAATTATTTTTTATTAATTAAATATTAATTTTCTCTTAAATTTTTTATTTTTAATTGTAAT
>NW_012043785.1:0-333 GCF_000956235.1 Wasmannia auropunctata
TCTTTTTTTTGTTTGTTTTGTTTGTTTTTAGTGTAAGCGTTGCTAAGCTCTTTTCATCGCGGTTTCTTCAATTCACAGCTCAATTGGCGCGTTCAGCAGATCTAAAGCTTTGTAACTCTTAACGACAGTTCGTTATCGTTATAATGTCATTGCGCATATTAATATATAAGCAACGACACTATCGTTGCTTTTTTTTACCATACAATCGACGAACTGTCGTTAAGAGTTAAATCTCTGTGCAACTTAATGTTCAATGATTCTTTAATATGATTGCTTTTAGTTCTCTGCTAGATCTAAGTGTAAAGGATCATAATAAAGAATCACTGAACGCTC
>NW_012043786.1:0-373 GCF_000956235.1 Wasmannia auropunctata
AGTTTCGACTGACTCGATCTTCGCGGAAGGCGCGCGCGGATAACCCGAAATAGGGACCCTCAAGTAAGGGATAAGACAATATCGTGCAAAATGCGGATTGGCATTAGAAGGATACTTCCGATTTAATGTTGATTAATGGTAATTGCTGTTTATTTATTTGCTCCGTATTAATATAAGTTTGAGATATGATCTAGACATACGTGTCGTACGACGACACGAGTGTAAAATATATTTATTTGTAAAAATCATAAAATGTATGTACATATATGTATATATATATACATTAGAGTTTTAAGATTCGTTTGAATTTGACACTATCCGTTTATCCGGATTACGAATAAATGTGACGCTTCATATTCGGATTATCCGGCTA
>NW_012043787.1:0-352 GCF_000956235.1 Wasmannia auropunctata
CATTTTCCCGTTTTTATCATACTTGCTGTGTTGAGAGAGTTGCCGATGAGAAATATAAGGTTCTTTGAGAGAAGTTGTGCTAGGTATAGGAATTTCGGTTTTCCAAACTTTTATTCGAACGATTAGACGACTGCGCTGCTCGTACAATTAAAGAGTTTCGACTGACTCGATCTTCGCGGAAGGCGCGCGCGGATAACCCGAAATAGGGACCCTCAAGTAAGGGATAAGACAATATCGTGCAAAATGCGGATTGGCATTAGAAGGATACTTCCGATTTAATGTTGATTAATGGTAATTGCTGTTTATTTATTTGCTCCGTATTAATATAAGTTTGAGATATGATCTAGACATA
>NW_012043788.1:0-359 GCF_000956235.1 Wasmannia auropunctata
TCACTAAAAAAGAAAGACAATATATTTACACAATCCTTTAAAGATTTTTGTTAAATTATTCATATAATTAACATAAGTTGGAACTTATTACTTACATTTGCTTTCATAAGCATTTGTTTCTTCAAAAAGTCTGCAAAGCATAATATTTGGAAATATTGTACCTAAATATGGTATAAAAACTTCTTGGTTTGTCAAGTTCCGATAAAATGAAACTGCCGCCGTATAAACAATGATTAAAACCAATGACACAAAGTGTGCTATAAACAGATATTGAGAATATAATTTATGCATTTAAACAAATTATTCATCAATTATTTAATTATTATTTATTTTTTACAAAAAGATATTTACGTTTTGAG
>NW_012043789.1:0-387 GCF_000956235.1 Wasmannia auropunctata
ATTACATCTCACAATACAAATAGCATTTTTCTTGAATGCTATTTATGATACTTGCCTTCAAAAAATATAATGGATCCTTTCTGACTCCATATTTTCCAGGATGTACAGCATTTATATATACTGCAAGTGTAAAATGTATCGCAGCGCCCAAGATTGAAAAAAGAAATATAAAACCTGGACTTCCTACAATACCATATTGATCTGATTGCCCAGAAATAAAAAAATTGCTCCATTGAATGCCAATCACTAAAAAAAAAAGACAATATATTTACACAATCCTTTAAAGATTTTTGTTAAATTATTCATATAATTAATAAGTTGGAACTTATTACTTACATTTGCTTTCATAAGCATTTGTTTCTTCAAAAAGTCTGCAAAGCATAATAT
>NW_012043790.1:0-344 GCF_000956235.1 Wasmannia auropunctata
TTTTTGTGTAAACTTACAGATTTTCGTAACCAGCACGTTGTATAAGACTTTTTAAGATCACGTATTTGTATTCCAGGTGTAAGTGCACCACCTAATACCGGTTCAAAGTCTTCGTTAGCCTTACCGTAATCAAATTCAGTAGCTTCTTCATCAAGAGCTGCTTTATTCTTCCTCAAACACTAAAATATAATATATAAAAACATTACATCTCACAATACAAATAGCATTTTTCTTGAATGCTATTTATGATACTTGCCTTCAAAAAATATAATGGATCCTTTCTGACTCCATATTTTCCAGGATGTACAGCATTTATATATACTGCAAGTGTAAAATGTATCGCA
>NW_012043791.1:0-614 GCF_000956235.1 Wasmannia auropunctata
AAACGAGCAAAAAGTGAGAAATAATAAATATTTAATAATTTTAACGACCGAAACTTTAAAAAAAATTATTTACTTGTTGATTTAACATTTTCTTGATTGAGACCAAAGAAATAGTTATACTCCATCTATTTATCACATCTTTAGACTATATCTTTAAAATTCTCCATCTCTATCAATTTGTTCGATTTTCACAATACTCAATTGGAACATTTTATATATGCATAATATATTGATTGCTTCATAACCCGCTCCTTAAGTTTAATCTTTACCTTAAGATAAATTTACTTTTATATCTGTATTATTGAACTAAATTTTTGTAAATTAAGTAGTTGCTGTTGTTATAATTAACTGAAAAAAATTCTGTGAATTCGAAACGTGTCGTAATTTATAATAAGTTAATTTTTACCAATTTGAATACATCTCACTCTTTGCTCATTTCCTCTCTCATTTACCTTATTATATTGTGAATTGTTAATTTTTTGTGTAAACTTACAGATTTTCGTAACCAGCACGTTGTATAAGACTTTTTAAGATCACGTATTTGTATTCCAGGTGTAAGTGCACCACCTAATACCGGTTCAAAGTCTTCGTTAGCCTTACCGTAATCAAATTCA
>NW_012043792.1:0-372 GCF_000956235.1 Wasmannia auropunctata
AAGTTTGCTTTACTTGACCCAAGGGACAAACTACTAACCACATCTTTCTAAAACTTTTTCGGTAGGCCTCTGAAGGATCAAACTTAAGAAAAATCATAGTCATTTGACATTCTTGGTGCCATTTCTATGTCAGGCCGAGAACTTTTCACTTGCTCTCGTATATAGCAAAAATATAATATTCATTTAAACATGAAACTCGAATTTATATTATGCATACAATAAGAGAAATGGCCAAAAAACGAGCAAAAAGTGAGAAATAATAAATATTTAATAATTTTAACGACCGAAACTTTAAAAAAAATTATTTACTTGTTGATTTAACATTTTCTTGATTGAGACCAAAGAAATAATTATACTCCATCTATTTATCAC
>NW_012043793.1:0-322 GCF_000956235.1 Wasmannia auropunctata
GAAAGGCTAAGTAAGCCGAAACTTTGTCTCGCGTTTTTTTTAATTTTAATTTTGTTTAAATGACTTAATAAAGAATTTTATTAATTGACACCCTTTGTTTTATGCTCGTTTTTGGTCTATTGTCCTGTCTTTTTTATTGTTTATATATGTATAACAAGCTGGTAATTTATTTACTTAAAAGTTTGCTTTACTTGACCCAAGGGACAAACTACTAACCACATCTTTCTAAAACTTTTTCGGTAGGCCTCTGAAGGATCAAACTTAAGAAAAATCATAGCCATTTGACAACTTTGGTGTCATTTCTATGTCAGGCCGAGAACTT
>NW_012043794.1:0-1217 GCF_000956235.1 Wasmannia auropunctata
TTTACACCAATCCACACGCGCTTTTTTTTAGCCTCCGTTAAATTGTGTGGTATCCACCGAGCGCAAAGCTTTCTGACGGCAAGATGAACATGCAGGATGGTTCTGATTTGAGTCATACCTATCCCCAATGATGCCTAAATATCCCTGCATGTGCATCGGTTATCTGCCTTCATCATGTTGTGCACGGCATCGATGTTTTCTGGAGTGATTGCAGTGGCAGGCCGTCCCTCACGATGCTCGTCTTTGAGCGAAACACGTCTACGCTGGAACTCGTGTACCATCGTTCAACAGTCGCCAAGGATAGTACTTCATCGCCAACAATAGCTTGATTTTTTGCGAACACTGTTATCGAGTGAGACCGTCTTTAAAATTGTAGAAAATCATGGCTTGAAAATTTTTGCGCGTTAATTTCATTTTTCACAAAACTCACTTTGTTTAAAAAATTACTAAACAAAGACAACAGCATATATATGCTAAGAATTTGTAAATGCTATTTGGACTAAAAAATCTCGGAGAATACGAAAAAAATATTTCCGACAGCGCCATCTTACGGGAAATAGCTAAACCGCAAAACTTTTAAAGCAACCTACGTACAAATTACAGCCTCTTATATATACAAAAAATGTGTTCTACATTTAATTTTTTTATTTTTAATACATATAATTATTTTAGGTAATTATAAGTATTCAGGAAAAGGATAAACCTTTAGACAATCACATTCTTGCATCTCCTCGCTATTATTGTCTCAAAGATAGAAGTTACATTATACTAGGTGGACTGGGTGGATTTGGGTTGGAGTTAACCGACTGGCTGATATTTCGAGGCGCTAGGAACGTCATATTGATTTCACGAACTGGAATAAAAAACGGTTACCAGCGCATGAAAGTTCGACTGTGGAAATCATACGGTGTAAATGTTCTGATTATCAAGGACATTGATGTTGCTAACGCTCAAGATTGCGAATATCTCTTACAAACAGCGGAAAGAGAAGGACCAGTAGACGCGATATTCAATCTTGGTGTTGTATTGAAGGACGGTATTCTAAAGAATCAAACTGCTGAAACCTTTGCAGAGTCCTTCCAATCGAAGGCTCGAGCAACTAAAATATTGGATAAACTTACTAGAAAAATCTGCCCTAAACTTCGACATTTCATAGTATTTTCTTCCGTTTCCTGCGGCAAAGGAAATGCTGGACAAACTAATTATGGCATGGCCAA
>NW_012043795.1:0-1296 GCF_000956235.1 Wasmannia auropunctata
CAGTTTTGGGAGGTGCATTCTCAACAGCGCTTCCAAAGCGCTTTGCACGCGCTGCTGTGCTACGTGGGTTAAATTCATTGGCGGAAGAAAAGTTAATCGCGTCTGTTCGTTGTTTGGCGCAAAATGGTCATTTTTTGGAAATCGGTAAATTTGATCTTGTTTCTAACAATTCACTAGATATGTCCGCATTTCAGAAGGGTATTACCTTTTATGGAATTCTACTCGATAATATGTTCATTGGCGATCACAAGTATAAATCTTTATTATCAAAAATGTTAGCCGATGGTCTTAATAATGGAACTGTCAAACCACTTCAAGTGAAAATTTTTCCGAAAACAGATATCGAAGAAGCTTTTAGATATATGGCAAGTGGAAAACATATGGGAAAGGTATGTTTTAACTAGCGGTTAAACATGAAAAATTATATACGTAGGTTGCTTTAAAAGTTTTGCGGATAATGCAGAAAACATCAATTATTTTAACCAATTTTTTTTTATTGTTTTTCAAAATATTCGCCTTTATGATCTAGGCACTTCTGCATTCGATGGAACCAGTTCTGAAAACATTGGATCCATTGTTCTTCAGTCACCTCAGAAACGAAGTTTTCGTAGGCTTCCACAGCCGCTTCCGGGGTGTTAAATTTCAATCCATGCATTTTGTCTTTTATGTATGGGAATAAAAAGAAGTCACAAGGTGCCAAGTCAGGACTACAAGGCGGATGAATCATCAATTCCGTTCGTGAAGTGATTAAAAACTCTGATGTTTGAGATGCGTTTGTGATGGTGTGATGGTATTGTCTTGATTCAGAATGATTCGTCCTCTTGGTCGTTTCTCGCGCACTTTTTGGAACACAGTTGGCAAACAAATGGTTGAATACCATTCAGCATTGACTGCGACGATCCTCTAGCGGAATTGTAGCAAGATAACCAGTGTGTCCGAAAAAAGAAGCCACCATTTTCTTGCCAGAGCTTCGTCCGCGTCTCACTTTCATGGGTTTCTCCTCATCTTTGAAGACCATTGAGCCGATTGTCGTTTGCTTTCTGGCTCGTAACAATAAATCCAACTTTTGTCACCTGTTACGATGTCGTACACTGATTTTGCCCGACCTCGGATGAATTTTTTAAGCATTTTTTTACACCAATCCACACGCGCTTTTTTTTAGCCTCCGTTAAATTGTGTGGTATCCACCGAGCGCAAAGCTTTCTGACGGCAAGATGAACATGCAGGATGGTTCTGATTTGAGTCATACCTATCCCCAATGATGCCTAAATATCCCTGCATGTGCATCGGTTATCT
>NW_012043796.1:0-1361 GCF_000956235.1 Wasmannia auropunctata
TGATACAAGCCCTGCTGGAGCGAAATCAGAATTCCGCATAAAGCGGAGGAAAATAAAGTCTGGTCTTTGACTGCTTTCAATTAATTTTGCTGTAAATACGAAATTATAAAATTGATTTGCATTTTAAGTCAGAAAATTTCTTTGATTTTGAAAATTATAACTATATCTGCAAGAATTTTTAAAAATATAAACAGTGATGATAGCACGCGCGTAAAGGAAAATAAATATAAACAACGATGATAGCGTTAGAATATAACCTCCATCATAAGCATAAGTTAAGAATAATTTACGCATCCTTCTTGTACGTATGAAATAAATTTAATATTTACCGGAGTATCAAAGATCGACGCTTCGTTGAAGATCGCAAAATGTACACTGGAGCATAAGATATAAGTCCGTGGCCTGGAGAACACTGGAGAACACTATAACGTGATTGAAGCCGCGTGTGGATAATGCGGCGTCGAGCCGGTCGAGCGGACCGACTTGAGCAGCGAGTACAGGCAGCCGATCGTCACGGAGCAGAATATGATCGCGAAGATGTCCCGAATAGAAACCCGATAGAAGCCAGAAATCAGGGTTCCGCATAAAGCGGAGAGAAAAACAATTTCTCTGAACACGTCCGAACACGTTCTGCGTCGTATTTTGTCGAATGAGACTGGTTAACCGCGCATGATCGCACTGCGCATACACAATGGCTCGTTCTCTGCCATTAGCCAAAAGGCCCCCGCGGTATTTACGAGTATATGGTGAAAATTTTTCTCAACTTTTTATATATAAACTTTCCTAAATTTTTTATACGAATCTCAGAATATTTCAGAAATATATATACGTATATGCAAAATTCTGAGAAATAATGTAAATTTTCTTAGTCTTCCAATTCGTATAAAATTCAGAGAAAAATTTTCACCAGAGTAAGTCTGTTTTTATTTCAACAATTATCTTAAGTAATATCTTAAGATGCTAATACAGCTCTGATGATTACTTTATGACACATAGACTGTACTTAAAACGATATTATAATATACAAGAACGGATTACAAATACCGGCTAAAGATCTTGCGCTTTTAAAGCGCTTTTTATGCGCATGATTAAAGCATGCATTTTTAAGTGTTTTTCACAGCGGATTACACGTTTTCAAGCAACTTTCAAGTCTTAAAAATCATTTTTGGGACAATATGAATCGAAATCCATCAAATTATTCAACTGCAAAAAAAGTGCAAAGCTGACAGCAGTTTTGGGAGGTGCATTCTCAACAGCGCTTCCAAAGCGCTTTGCACGCGCTGCTGTGCTACGTGGGTTAAATTCATTGGCGGAAGAAAAGTTAATCGCGTCTGTTCGTTGTTTGGCACAAAATGGTCATT
>NW_012043797.1:0-942 GCF_000956235.1 Wasmannia auropunctata
ATTAAAAGTGTAAATTTTGAACGTATGAAATAAGATTGCAACGGAAAAAAATATAAATAGCAACAACAGCACGCACGTGAAGGGAAAATAAATAAATAGCTACAATAACGTTGGAATAACCTCCACCATGAGCATAAGTTTAAATAATAAAGAGTAAAATAAAACGGAGGAAAATAAAGTTTGATCTTTGACTGCTTTCAATTTTACTGTAAATACGAAATTATAAAATTGATTTGCATTTTAAATCAGAAAATTTCTTTGATTTTGAAAATTGTAACTATATCTGCAAGCATTTTCAAAAATATAGCTCGATGTAATTAATTAAAGTAGACTCATGCTTAAGTGCGATAAAAGACTCTTGTATAAAATTACTTATATAAATTAGAAAATGTGCACACATACACAAATATTTACACATCAAATCTTAGTAGTTTATTTTCCCAATGTGTTTAAAATATTACTGCAACATTTATCAATAAAAAGTGAATTAGACTACGGATAGGCAAAAACTTAATTACAAGTATATATTTTGTATATATGAAATAATATTATAACAGAAAAAAAAATATAAACAGACGATAGCACGCGCGTGAAGGAAAATAAATATAAACAACGATGATAGCGTTAGAACATAACCTCCATCAAGAGCATAAGTTTGAATAATTTACACGTACATCTTTCTTGTATGTATCAAACAAATTTAATACTTACGGTAGTATCCATGAAGAAAATCAAAATCTGATTCGAGCACAAGATATAGTATGCGAGCCTGGAGAACACTATGATGCGATTGAAGTCGCGTGTGGATGAGTGGCGTCGGGACCGACTTGAGCAGCGAGTACAGGCAGCCGGCCGTCACGAAGCAGAATATATATATGATCGCGAAGATATCCTGATACAAGCCCTGCTGGAGCGAAATCAGAATTCCGCATAAAGCGGAGG
>NW_012043798.1:0-399 GCF_000956235.1 Wasmannia auropunctata
TTATTTTTTTTAAACACTTGACACCAAGCCACTACCGTGTCTCCTGATAATAGTTCTTTATGACAACATGCACACAAACCTTTTAATTAAAAAATTAAGACTACGGATAGACATAAAATTATATAATTAAAAATGTAAATTTTGAACGTATGAAATAAGATTGCAACGGAAAAAAATATAAATAGCAACAACAGCACGCACGTGAAGGGAAAATAAATAAATAGCTACAATAACGTTGGAATAACCTCCACCATGAGCATAAGTTTAAATAATAAAGAGTAAAATAAAACGGAGGAAAATAAAGTTTGATCTTTGACTGCTTTCAATTTTACTGTAAATACGAAATTATAAAATTGATTTGCTATTTTAAATCAGAAAATTTCTTTGATTTTGAAAATT
>NW_012043799.1:0-467 GCF_000956235.1 Wasmannia auropunctata
TTACCTTAGCGTCCGCGCACGCCGAAATATTCACGTCGGAACTTTGATTGACACCTGTCTTTCGAGCACCGCAATATCTCATATAAATTCCCGTCTTACTCACACTAGTCAACACTTTCCGGCTAAACAACACACATAGATACTCATGGTCGCTATGGGCACCACTGTGAAAACTCTTACTCCCCTCCGCCCTCTCTAACCACCGTAAAAACTATGATTTTTACGAAGCGATGTGACACACGTCTGTCTCCGAGAGAAAGAGAGAGAGAGAGAGAGAGAGAGAGAGAGAGAGACGCGTACATTTTGGAGAGCTTTAATCATACTCACAATCAGATCAATACCGCATTCTTTTGACATATGCCGCATTCATATAAACAATCTTGCCGACGGTAAATTTTCGGTTCTTATATCTGACAACAAAGGTAGAGCCGCACAATCTCGCACTAGTGCGATCAAATAGACCGCGA
>NW_012043800.1:0-463 GCF_000956235.1 Wasmannia auropunctata
ACCTTCACATCTAACCACTTCATTCTGCTTATTATATACTTTATGCCTGAAAGTGCATCCAGGATGGAAGAAAAATTTCACACAGGTTGTACATTGGTGCACAAGACTTTTTATTTCCTTCTTACATGCAGAGCAACAGTACTCTGCATAATCAGATTCAATCATGTCGCATTACCGACTGATAACCTTAATATCGATAAATCACCGCGCCTTCCACTAATTAGTTACCTTAGCGTCCGCGCACGCCGAAATATCCACGTCGGCACTTTGATTGACACCTGTCTTTCGAGCACCGCAATATCTCATATAAATTCCCGTCTTACTCACACTAGTCAACACTTTCCGGCTAGACAACACACATAGATACTCATGGTCGCTATGGGCACCACTGTGAAAACTCTTACTCCCCTCCGCCCTCTCTTAACCACCGTAAAAACTATGATTTTTACGAAGCGATGTGACA
>NW_012043801.1:0-613 GCF_000956235.1 Wasmannia auropunctata
CAGAATATTGTGTATATAATTCAAATAATTTGCTGCTAGTATTTGCTTTTAGTATTTGGTATCAATATCTTTTTTATCAATATTTTAATATTCTATGCTCTTATATTTTTAAGAAAAGTTAATTAGTTTACGTGAAAAATGAAGATGAAAAAAAGAATTGATTGAAACGACTTTTTTTGCGAATTATTGATTCTATATTTGAGTTAAGGAATTGATTAAATAATTTTCTGCATTTCGCCTTTTCGCATTGTGCCTTTTTTATGATAATTAATAAAATAATTCTTACAAAAACAACATTAAAAAAGGATTGAAAACATAATAACAGATATCTATTTTAACACAATAAATTGAGAGAAAGCCAATGAACGATTTTGGTGCTTCTAATTCTATGTGAATTTTACATACATATTCTAGTTTCAACGAAAAACTGTCTAATTGCAAATATTTACGAGTTATAAGACACGAGCAGTTCAAGATCTATAATTATATTAAAAGATTATTTTTTAATTGCCCTCGCATCAATTTCAAAATTTATATGTGTCAATTAGGAACTGTGATAAAATATAAATTACAGAAAATAAAATTAATTTTTTAAATCAATTGCATATATTCT
>NW_012043802.1:0-318 GCF_000956235.1 Wasmannia auropunctata
CATCACAAATATTCAGAAAACATACATTTTTATTATACATAACTTATAAAATTAGCGAGAGCATAATAGCGGTCTGTCAGACCGACATTGTGGTTAGTGTAATTTTTTGGGATGTGATGGTTTAAAGGTCAACTCTTAAAAATATGATATCTGCGACAAAAATCGAGTGCCAATCTCATTTTCTTTCAACTTCATAAGAAGTCATGTAAAAATAGGACGCTAGATTTTAATAATGCAAACGCACAAATTATGTTATAAGCCTAGTATTCAGTTCGTTCTTATTTTTAGGTCATCTTAAATAATGTTTTAAGATGCTAA
>NW_012043803.1:0-961 GCF_000956235.1 Wasmannia auropunctata
TTTTATTCGTCAATCTTCAAAAATTAATGTCTCGTTTACGATTGCGAATTTTGCAAAATGGTAGAGGACTTTTCGATTCAGTTTAGTCCGTTCAACCTACTTATGAACGGTGATACACCTATTATAAGACACCCTGTATATATCTTAGTCAAGTTAGTTTTGTTATATGATGTATATGTATGATTTATAATTATGCTTTATGAATATATTTATAATTATTAAATGTTTTATCTTGAATTTGTTTGCGGTACTTTATTCGATGGACTTTAGTATTCTATCTCTTCAAGTATTTCTTTTTTATCACTTGTGTCAAGGTAAACGACTATTTTTATATTATTTCGTAATGTAAAACGCGGTGTAAAATAAACGCGCATTTATTGATAAAAATGAAATATGAATATGAAGAATCTTATGTATGTATGTATAAAATATATATTATCACATATAAAACATTAGAATTAATATATTGCTTGATTAAAATCACTAATAAAAAAATACAGGCTGTGATAATCAAATATAAATCTTGTAAATCGTAATTCATGTGCGAATTAATTTGTATAATGAATAATAAATTTTTCGGTCTATTGGTCTATATGGACGTATGCAAATAAAAAAAAACGAGATTATTAATGTGAATGTTATGTATTACGTCATCTGTTTGGTACATTGTGTAATGTTTGGGTAATTAACTATTAACCTTTAAACCACTATATCGGTCTCACAGATCGCTATTGAAACGTTACTTGTCAACCATTTTCTTATTTGTATTTAAATATATTTTATTTCTATTGTATACGAAAGTTTTTTGTTAACCCTCACATTAAAATATAGTTTTCTTTTTCCCCATTACAAATATTCAGAAAGCATACATTTTTATTATACATAACTTATAAAATTAGCGAGAGCATAATAGCGGTCTGTCAGACCGACATTGTGGTTAGTGTAATTTTTTGGGATGTAG
>NW_012043804.1:0-432 GCF_000956235.1 Wasmannia auropunctata
AATAATATGATTTGTCCACCCTTCAAAATAAGCCTCTGTTTCGGCGATGAGCTACTCTCTAGTGGTGAATCTTTTTCCTCCGAATCATTTCTTCAGGTTTGGAAACAGGAAATAGTCGCAGGGGGCTAAATCTGGCAAATTCGTTGAATTTGGCCATCGGTGCCGAGGTCGCGCTTATAGTCCACAGTGAGCTATCGCGGTACCCATCTTGCCGATAGCTTTTTCATACCCAATTGTTCGTGCAAAATTGAAATCACTGTGATATGTGATATGCCTGTGGCCTCAACAAGTTCGCGCACTTTCACTCGTCGATCAGTCAAAACAATATCGTGGACTTTATCGATGATTTCTGGAGTAGCAGCCTCAATTGGACGTCCCGAACGAGGTGCATCACATGTGGATGTACGACCACATTTAAATTCATTCACCCAA
>NW_012043805.1:0-563 GCF_000956235.1 Wasmannia auropunctata
TGTCTTTCCAAATATTTTTAAGTTTCATAAAACATGCTTAAGAGGATGCTAAAGCCGTCTGTTTTATCGAAACAAAAATACTATATTTGTTGGTTACTAATTACTTCGTATTAATCGCATAGAATAAAATTTCTTTTTTCACGATTAAAACACACATGCTAATGTATTTGGCTCTGGTGCATTTTGTACCCAAAACGGGAAAAAATGAAATAATTACAGATTTCGTTATCCATTTTAACCTCAACATGGCGACTAATGCTATCAATTTACCAAAACTTTTACTTCGTGGAAAAGTTAGGCAGGTTATATGCTCGAAATGAAGGCAGAGTCAGATGTGCAATAAAGAAATGAGTATATGTGAGTCGTAAGAATTAAATATAGAAGCCTAAATAAAGATATATTGGTAACCGACAAATTTGTGTATATGTATGCGTGAGATATATTGATGTGGTAATAAACATGACACATCACTACACACTACTACATCAATATCGCACGCATACATACTCACAAATTGTCGGTAAAACAGCGGATTTTTGGAGTTTGATCTAGGGTTTAGGATA
>NW_012043806.1:0-1006 GCF_000956235.1 Wasmannia auropunctata
CCCCCAACTCCCCATTGGTATTATTTTTTTGTTACTTTTTTTGTTAATAATTTTTTAACGAATAACGAGCGACGGCTAAAACCACCTGAAGGTTACTTGGGGTCATGCCCTTGACAACATATATAAAGGTCAAGGTCATTGGAGCAGCCTCCCTTCATCGATATATTTACCATATCACCTCAATAGCCAGTCTTAAGGTTGCTTTAAAAAAAGAATGGAACGCAATAACCCCGGAAGAGTGTCGACGATTGGTAGCCAGTATGCCAAAAAGAGTGGCTGCCGTAATAAAGGCTAAAGGAGGATCAACTAAATATTAATAAAATATATAAAAGAAAGTTGTTGGAATAAAATAACGTGTTATTTCTTCCAAAAATAAATGTCACTTTGAAAAAACTTAATTTTAATAAGGTGCCTTATAATTTTGGCCAAGGCTGTATATATATAATATATTTCCTGTCAAAACTATTTAAAAAAAAAGATTACGCCAAGTATACAAAAAAGTATCGTACCTTACATCTTTCTTAAACTTAAATATTATTTTAACAAATAAAAATTGTCCAAAAACAAATAAGAGATCATATCAATTGCCAAGTATTGATTAGACATAGAAACAAAAATGATTTTTTAATTAACCGCTTAACCATCAAAAAGTATATGCAGCAAAAGTTTAATGCCATTGTCTTTCCAAATATTTTTAAGTTTCATAAAACAGGCTTAAGAGGATGCTAAAGCCGTCTGTTTTATCGAAACAAAAATACTATATTTGTTGGTTACTAATTACTTCGTATTAATCGCATAGAATAAAATTTCTTTTTTCACGATTAAAACACACATGCTAATGTATTTGGCTCTGGTGCATTTTGTACCCAAAACGGGAAAAAATGAAATAATTACAGATATCGTTATCCATTTTAACCTCAACATGGCGACTAATGCTATCAATTTACCAAAACTTTTACTTCGTGGAAAAGTTAGGCAGGTTATATGCTCGAAATGAAGGCAGAGA
>NW_012043807.1:0-484 GCF_000956235.1 Wasmannia auropunctata
TCGAATGGTAGAAGATATGTATNTTAAAATAAAGTGATACAGAACACGTCGCGTCCGTTCGTTCGCCTGTCGTCAACCGAACTCAACTGAACTCCCGTGAGTCGCGCTCGCATCTCGGTCCGAACGCTCGGTGACAAAAGAAGTTCGTCTTTTCGCTCGCTCGCTTTTTCCGCTTCGTTACAATATCGCGTCGCGATGCCGTCTAGAATATTCGCTTCCTACAGTACGATCATGCGCCAGGCAGGAGGAGGCCGCGGGATGCTAGGACGGGGGGGGGGGGGATTACCATTCGTAGATGTATATGTTGTTGTGTATATGTTGTGTGTGTGTGTGAAAGAGGAGGGGGCTGGCTGGCTGGCTGGCTAGCTGGCTGGCTGGCTAGCTGGCTGGCTGACTGCTTGGACAATCTGTAATACACAAATTAAAAACAAATGTACAAAAATGCAATCCAACGTTGCATATATTTTTATAGTAGAAAATCTTA
>NW_012043808.1:0-841 GCF_000956235.1 Wasmannia auropunctata
TCGTTCACGTAGATTATCCTCGTGCTGAAAATCTTCTCCGTCGTCGTCCTCCGTCGTCTCGTACGAGGGGTCAGCTTCCTTAATGCGAACAATGAGCTCGGCCTTCGTTCCCGTCGTCGTCAGCTTAAGAGCCTTCGCCTTCTCCTTCAGTTCCGTCACGGTGCACTCTTCTAAACGTGGCATGGCTATCGTCTTAAACACTTCGGTTAATATGCGTGTGTCTTTGAGAACTCAACGTGCTTTCGGCGTTCACGTTGTTTCACAATCGTTTTCGGCGTCGTCGTCGTCTCTTCACAATCGTCTTCTTCGTCGTCGTCGTCTCTTCACAATCGTCTTCTTCGTCGTCGTCGTCTCTTCGCAATCGTCTTCGTCGTCGTCGTCTCTTCGCAAGTGTATCTTTGAGAACTCAACGTGCTTTCGGCGTTCACGTTGTTTCACAATCGCTTTCGTCGTCGTCGTCGTCTCTTCACAATCGTCTTCTTCGTCGTCGTCTCTTCGCAATCGTCTTCGTCGTCGTCGTCTCTTCACAGTCGTCGTCGTCTCTTCGCAATCGTCCTCGTCGTTGCACCACTGTCTTCTTCGTCGTCTCACTTTATCTCACCACCGACTCTCTCGAATAAACTCGCGAACTTTTTTTTGGTATCCCGGAACCGAGCCCCCAAAATGCAAGATGATATTAAATCAGGATATGGGAAAGGCGGTTAGTGTTATGGAGATATCGAATGGTAGAAGATATGTATATTAAAAATAAAGTGATACAAGAACACGTCGCGTCCGTTCGTTCGCCTGTCGTCAACCGAACTCAACTGAACTCCCGTGAGTCGCGCTCGCCTCTCGGTCC
>NW_012043809.1:0-797 GCF_000956235.1 Wasmannia auropunctata
GTCCAAATATTGGATAATGAGAAACAGTACCAAAAAAGACTAACATCAGAGATGATCCATATCATTAAACAAAAGAATGGATTAAATAAACAAAGTGACACAGAGTTCCTTTCAGATACCTATCTTCCGATTCTTAACAGAGTAACCCTTTCCTGAGTTGGTTCCTTCCTTCCTTCCTTCCTTAATCTCATTTTCATATCCCCTCCTAAACGCTTAAGCCGCCCCCCACTTCGGAGAAGGAAAGTGCTCACGATCCTTCTTCGCCATTTTGTGCTTGTCTCTCATCTGACTAACGTTCCGCCTGACATCTCGGTTTTTATACATTGACTCAAGGTACTGTGCTTTCTCGGTGTTATTCAGATTATAATTTTTGTTAATTACATGATCATAAAGAATTCTCTATTGTTCTTGGACAGATGTAATAAGTTTTTCCTCCGATACGATCCGTTAAATTGTCACCTGGGGATGGGATCACTTGACACTGCGATTTTCCAACGAACGATCTCACAACTAGTGATAAGCGACCTTAGTGCGAGCAAAAAGAACAAAGCGCTAATGTAAAGTATAAAAGAAAAGAATTTTGTAATTTTACCCACTGAAGATGGCTCAATGCGGAGCCGAAATGTTGGGTGATAATTATTTTTGTTAAATATACGTAATTTCAGCACTAACTTCGTGCAAGGCTCACTAGCCCTTCGTTTGATACTTCTTAATTTTTAATTATATGAGCCAGAGTAATATATTATATTTATAATTATAATTAAAAATAATTTTTCTATTGCTTAATTTTTTGTTTA
>NW_012043810.1:0-714 GCF_000956235.1 Wasmannia auropunctata
GACGTGTGCTCTTCCGATCTTTTTCCCAGTCGATTATGTCTATATAGTCGTTGCAATCAAAGTTTATACGGTGACCGTACGGTGAAAACGTAAATTTGATCGAATCTGCTTTTTCGCGATCAATGTCAGACGATGAAATCCGAGGATACATGTTCGCAAATATTGCAATTAAACATTTGGAAATACCCTGTCATGTACAAGCAACGGAGCGTCACATTAAAATTGTCACCGAGACAGCACATCGTGTGTCCCCTAAGCAAACGCAAAGAAATGGCATTTACTATGATCGAATCTCGGCTTAAAAGGCCAAGAACTGAAATAAAAAGATTTTCAATAATAAATTATTTTTATGAAACAATTGTTACGTACCATAATAAATCGATGATTAATTGAAATAAAATAAAAATGAAGTTTTTTTATTTTTTAGGAGGGGTAGATATTCATTTAAAAATTTCTGCTTATAACCAAAATTCATCATTTTTTATGCCTTTTCCGAAAATACATGCACAACAGGGGGTAAAAAATCGTTCCATCCTAATGTACATGTAAATAAATACAAATAATGTATGTGCCAAATATAAATAGTATAAATGTATTTATTTAATAAATAAATTACCAGCTCGTTATATATAAACAATAAAAAAGACAGGACAATAGGCCAAAGACGAGCATAAAATAAAGGATGTCAATTAATAAAATTCTTTAATAAGTCAT
>NW_012043811.1:0-441 GCF_000956235.1 Wasmannia auropunctata
CAGACGTGTGCTCTTCCGATCTAAAAAGTACTTCCATTAGCAGTAATAAAAGCAAGAGAAGCTGATGCATTTTGGTTATATAAGAAGCGTCAATGCGAGACAGAACAACATAAATCAAATAAATTAAGAAAACATAGTATTTATGCTACTTTAAAGAAATTAAATAAAGTACAATTTATACTTCAAAGCGATCAAAAGAAATACTACTATCTCAAAGCGCTTCAAAGGAGTTAACGCAAAGCACTTTAAAAGACATTATAGAAGTATTAGACAATAATATTCAAACTGAACAAAACAATGAAAATAGATGTTCTAAAAATAAAGATCAACATGTATATCAACAAGAAAATTTAGAAAATATTCGTGCTGATTGTGTTGAAAGATGTAGCCAGTACCAACAAAATGTACAAGATAATCGTGCTAAAAAACGTAATCGATATA
>NW_012043812.1:0-1886 GCF_000956235.1 Wasmannia auropunctata
TATCGAGTTATTCAATACGAAAGCAAAAATGGTCATTTTTACTTCAATGGTGAGTAACTCGGTGAAAAAAAATCGCACAATGCTGATCAAGTGCGCAAATTAAAGGTAAAGATTCACGCTTTCAAACGCTGTAAGTCGCATATTTGCAATTATATCTTTTTAAATCATCGTCTTAGTTCTTTAATTTTGATAGTATGTCATAGTGTCTCAATTTCTAATTTTTGGTATTCTAACATTTTGGATCATTATTCCATTTTTCAGAATTTGATACATTTTTTTGGGACATTGCATGTCCATCACATTTATCAAATAAATACCCACGTAACATCTAATTTAACGAATATAAGATACATATAAAGTACTTGCAAAATTACATCTTAAAAATTGTATCAATTAGCCCCGGTCTTTCCCCTATCTATAATATCAGAGAAATAATTTGTGATATATTGACTTATTAGTAAGAATATATAAAGATTTCATTTGTATGGTTTCTCTTGTTGCATGTATTAATTATTCACGCTTTTCTTTGTATATATCATCAAAAATTCTCATATAATATTATTTTAATTGCTATGATAACTGTAATGTAAAAGAAAATTTGATTTAGTATCGTTATAGAAGTTTGTCACTGTAAGAATATATTGTTTCTAAGATTCACTTTCTCCACGATGTTTATGTTCTACTGGCAATCACGAATAGAAATCGATATGCAATACGTAGTATGTGATGACATGTCGCATTGGATAGCGAGAGTAATAAAAAAAAGACATTTTCTGATCAATGTACAATAAATGACTTGCATGAATACTTTATAGCGACAACTTACACCTAGTATTCTATATTGATGAACCTTCGAAACATCCATCTTGCCTTCTACCTTGTGGAAATGTTATTTTTCCCATCGCGTGACAAAAATTGCAGCTTATCTGTATATGTTGACTCATGAAAATAATATGTCGCGCCGTCGCAAGATCGGTATTACGATAATAATAGAGACAGATAAAAAGGGGTTCGACGAACGGATACCACAATGTCGAAAGTAGTGTCGCGAGGCCATAAACATTCTGGGTGTGATATCCCGTTCTTTCGTAAAATTTGTCCATTGCTCTTTGACGTGCAGACATTCCATACAATGTTTCCATGAATTATGCAAGTAGTATAAATTATTTTTCAAGATATTCACAGTAAATATTTTTAATGTAATGTCGAATAATTGACTGTTAGAATTAATCACTTCGTAAGTATAATAGATATATAGTGAATTTACAAGTTATGTACTTTAAGAAATGAAATGGAATTTTATGTTTATTTTAAAATTGTGGAAGAACTGCTTAAAAACAAGATTCATTAGTATATTTGAAGATAATTTATTAATAGAAATTTTTTCACTTAACCACTGTTTGACATAAAATAAGTAATTCAATTTTATAATCTATTTAAGTGAAGTTAAACCTTATATTGTGTGTCGGGAAAAATAATAGTTTATTTTATTTATGTGTGTGTGTGTGTGTGTGCGTGTGTGTGTGTAACATTTTAAAAATTTAATTTAATCATAAGACTTTTATTTTACTTCTCTTTATTTTGGATATTAAAATTATAATATAAACAAATAAATATAATACTATGTGTAATTTATGTGTAGGAAAGATTAAATTGAAAAAATTATAATGAACGTGCTGCGATTTACACTTAAACTTTGCGCGGTCAGCGGATGCTGGCAGCCTCTTACATGGACATCGCCGTCTAAACATATAATGTACAATTGTTACAAAATATTGCTAATTTGCTTCCTAAGTACATTTACAATATCGCAATTTATTAACATTTGGCTGAATATTAACAACTTCGCCGAAATAAGCGATAATATATAGATCGGAAGAGCACAC
>NW_012043813.1:0-542 GCF_000956235.1 Wasmannia auropunctata
TGGAGTGAAATAAAAATCGCATACAAATGCGACTTACAGCATTTGAAAGCGTTAATTTTTATCTTTAATTTGCGCACTTGATCAGCATTGTGCGATTTTTTTTCACTGATCAGTTATTCAATGTTGAAGCATAAGAAGATTTTTACTTCAATGTTGAGTAACTCGGTGAAAAAAAAATCACATACTCAACGAGTGTGCAAATTAAAACTAAAGATCACGCTTTTGAAAATTGTAAACTGCATTTATATGTGATTTTTAATTTGAATTATGGAACCTTGCAAAGTTTGGAGAAGATTTTGATATTTGACAGATCTTTTTTACGAACTTTGCGAAGTTCCATAGAGTGAAGTAAAAATCGCATACAAATGCGACTTACAGCGTTCAAAACAGTTCAAAAGCGTGAATCTTTACCTTTAATTTACGTATTTGATCAGCATTGTGCGATTTTCTTTTATCGAGTTATTCAATACGAAAGCAAAAATGGTCATTTTTACTTCAATGTTGAGTAACTCGATGAAAAAAATCGCACAATGCTGATCGCG
>NW_012043814.1:0-1081 GCF_000956235.1 Wasmannia auropunctata
CGTATCCACATAATACTCATGAACATACAAAATATACAAATCCCAATCAAGAATACTTATATTGTTTTATAAGATTTAATTGTTTTACTTGTTTGAAATTGGTATCATGAATGACATGGTTACACACGATTATTTAAGTTGTCTTATTAACTAATTATCTTCTTCTGCTTTCAGTATCTAGCCAGTAGTCAAAAAACTGTGACGGATTTTGTAGAGAAAGCGCTTAAAACAGTGGCGCCCGCGGAATATACCTCCAGAGCTGTGAGTCATCAGCTCGAACTGGTCCAAGGGCTTGGTCTTTTGGATAACGAACAAATCGCCGTTTTCATCTGCACGACAGCATTTCCCTGTGTTGCCTGTCCCTTGTTTGTCTACGAGCCTAGATACAGGCTGATGGTCAGAAGATGCGTGGATAGCGGCATACGCCAATTTGGGATCGCTGCGTGTCTCAACAAGGAGGCAACGGGTACGAAAAGGTATAGACGTTCGTTTTACAATAATTTCAATTTAAATTTGTTTATACACAATCGTGAATTAAATTAACATTGAAATGCATTATTTCAATTTTTAAATATTTAACTTTTTATTTATATTTCTTTTGATCAATCTTAATTTGTCATATTATCAGTTTCATTGCGAAAAAATAATTATATGAATATAAGAAATAGTAATTATTAAATAATATGCATTGCATGTAAAATAATGATTATTTAATATGTACGTGAATAGAAGAAAATTAATTTTCATTTTAGAATTTATGTACATAAGGGTGTCCCATGGAAAGTTGCTGAAACTAATCAATTGTCATTTTTAAACGCACATAAAGAATAGGAAAAATAAAATATCTTTCAATAGAGGACATTTAGCAATTTTATTCACATATAAACTAAGCAGAAGTATTTTGACATTTAATAAAGGTTTATAAAAATGCCAAGTATTGTCAATCTTAAAGATATATATTTTTGAAATGCTAAATTTTGAATTACATATATTTTGGAAATAAAAAACAAGGACTTATCAATTCCTTGTCAAAAGAGATGTTACATAGTTTTTTAATTTCCAAAATATATATTATTCAGAA
>NW_012043815.1:0-377 GCF_000956235.1 Wasmannia auropunctata
CGATAAGAGAAAGAAGGCCTTTAGACCCCTCATGGACGACAAACAAATGAGTAAGAGTGACTGTAAATAATCAATTAAGAGCTAGAAGTAGAGTATTTGGATCCAAAATTTAAGACTTTATTCAGAGGTAAGAGTTAAAACCAGACATTTAAATAAACTCTTTGCAGTCGAATTTCAACGAGCTTTGAGTGATATCTCAAAGAGCAACTTGGCGATGGCCAAAGCCTTCGAGGTGGCCACAGCGAATCAAAGTAAAATGGCCAAAGATCTGAAAGAGGCGATGCATTACGCTTCAATGACAACGGAACAAGTCAAAGAAGCAATCAAACATGCATCAACCTTCATGGAGGCTAGTCGATCAACTGCTAGACTCCAGT
>NW_012043816.1:0-514 GCF_000956235.1 Wasmannia auropunctata
GCTCTTCCGATCTGTTTACATACAATTGTTTCATGATTGGCTGAAATCTGATTCCGCTTGTACATTTTCCGCTCCGTGGGACATTACGGAAGTAAATCAGCGGAATACGGAGCCGGAATCCTTTGATAAACAAGCGTGACATTTGAGGACCGTAACCTAGCATCGCGGACCGCGAACCGACGCACTGGGGTTCAAGGGTGTCGCGTTCGCAAGAATCGTTCGTTTTTAATTGAAGACGAAAAATACGTTTAACCACGTACGGCGACCAGCCGAGATCTGTCGATAAGTCTATATAAGAATGGAAGCCGACAATATATTGTATGGTATTTGTCGCAAATGGTTTATGTATAGAAATAAACCGTATTCTATATTGCAAAAGCAGGCCATTCAGAAACGAATGCTTCAGTTATATTTGTTGTACACAACAATAAAAAAACGTGAAAAAGACAGACACACGCGTCAGTTTTGGGTACGACCGATATTCACAGAAGAAAGAAGACTAATGCAAGGAGCA
>NW_012043817.1:0-385 GCF_000956235.1 Wasmannia auropunctata
CAAAGCGCAAATAACAAGCGAACTCGAGTCATTAGGATTAGATACAGAAGGTACACTGGACGAACAACGTAAACGCCTTAGCGAATTCGTCGACCAAAACACCGAAATGTTTAACCCTTGTCTCTATAACCAAAAATTCCACTTAATTTCAATAACCGGGGTACCCAGGTACCCAAGCAGAAATTTTCTATGTTAATGTAGAAAAGGGTCCTTAAATCGCTTCTTGATCCTTCGGTCTAGCTTCCCGCGTCTTCAAACAATAGTGTGTTCAGCTGTTATGACCTTCCCATTTCTTCTCTTGTGCTTAGAAACAAATTTGAATGTGTGTAGCTCAGTTTCAAAACGGATTCCGTTGAGTCGAGAACGTCTTTATAGGTATCAAAAA
>NW_012043818.1:0-1636 GCF_000956235.1 Wasmannia auropunctata
GCAAGATAATCTTCCAAGGTTTAGTTCTATGAACCCGAGTTACTAACGTGAAGAAGAGCTTCAGCATTTCGCCGATCAGCCCGAAGTTGTTCAGATGGTGTCCCTGGACCTCGCAAATCGCTCTCAAGAGGCATGCCTTCCCGTTCATTCCCAGCGTGGACAGCATATCCTCGGTGGTGCCGTAAAGCAGCGCCCGTTCGCCGCCGTGGAACGCGTTCTTCGGCACCTCCGACATGTCCCGCTTGTGTAATCTGCGCTTGATGAATGCCGCGATGAAGTCTGCCATCATCATGCCGGCCTGCCGGCTGTTCAGCTTCCTGTCGAAGCTCGGCGGCAGAGCGCCGTACGGATTCTCGTTGTCCGTCAGGCCCAGCTTGTCGAAGTCGACTGAGGGGGAAAAAGACGCATGATTCTGTCACATCGCGATATTTTCTTTTACCGGATACAATCACGGCACTTAGCGTAGGACTCGCACCCACGTGGGCAGCGCGGACTCACTTGTGAACGGCAGGCTGATGGTCATGTTGCTAAGGAAGCCGTAAGGCGGATGCCGGACGAAGGGTAACGCCAGCGTCGGCGTGATCGTCATGACGGTGCCGGGTGGCAGGGCGATCCGTCCGTCGTTCGTGAACCAGAAGACCCGCTTCTGCCGGTGATGCGACGCCCGGCGAGAGGATTCGCCCTCGCGAACGGCATCGCCAGTATCGCCGGACGTGGACGCCTCCCTCAGCGCGGCCAAACCGAACAGCAGCAGCAGCAGCAGCAGCGACAGCAATCCCCCACGAGGAGATCTCAAGAGAGGAATGCCAAGACCAGTTTGGTGAACAAGCCGTCGAATCAGAGCGTGCAGAGGATAAAGGACGTGGACTCCAGCTCCGAGTACTCGAAGCCGCGGAACGATCAACAGTTCGCGGACAATCAGTCCGCGGATCACTGCTACTCGCCGTCGCTTCTCTACGACAACGAGCACGCGAAGGAGCAGCAGTACTCGCGCGGCACGAGCAAGGGCAGCTTCGTCAGCATCCTGTCGAGAATACACGAGAACGTCGGCGCGAGTCAGCAACAGGCGGCGCAGGAGACGCGAAACAGCTCCTCGTCGCTGCCGTCCTCTCCGGTGCCGGACAAGAAAATCAGCGGCGACACCAGGTTCCCGGTGCCGCCGCAGGGCCTGCAGATAGTCTCGCGGCGCGCGAAGCAGTTCGAGTCGGGTCGTCTGCTGAGCGACGAGGACGAGCCCGCTGGCGATCGGACGAATCTCTACAGGAGCGAGCTGTCGAGATTGTCGAACAAGAGGAGCGTGCCGAATGTGGCCGTGCGGAAACGGGAGTTCGAGTCTAAAGCCGAGAATCAGGACTTGAGGAGGCTACCGGCCAGGGAAACGAAGTCTCTCGACACTGGTAAGCGTCCGGTCGAAAGTGCCTTTCTATGTGTTTCGAGTCGGTGCCAAAATGATTGGCGTCAGCCACGAGATTTGTCAAAGTTGAGATTGGAACAAAATTGAGGCAAAGTTATCACTACTGCCTTCAACATATTTATTTCTTCCGTCCGAGGAGAAATGTTATTCTCAATACATAAAAACTTTGACGTTTTATTTAGCACGGAACTTCATGAGAAAGCGACAAATCTTTTGCGCCAA
>NW_012043819.1:0-643 GCF_000956235.1 Wasmannia auropunctata
AGAATTCCAAGATATTAGTTTTTCTTGAGATTCCCTTCTGCTTTTGGTTGTAGCTTTCTAATAAGATTTTAATCCGGACATAAAGTAGGGATATTCCATAGATATAGTGTTCGAAAATAGCCGCGATTTTGTGCCGACATCGCCGCTCAAATGGCCCGCGCTCGCCGATTTGGCGCGCTCGCCTGTAAACGTCTCGACGAATCGCGGGGCTCGGCCGCGGCGCCGATCTCCCTATGAGATTCAAAGGCGACGCGGTCGAGCTCGCGCAAACAAAGACCTACCGCCCCTATCTTCCGGAAGATTCCACTGACTGACAAACAATTGGGACAAACAACCGAGACAAACAACTTCTGCAGGCCAGATGTGCCGAATATCATGCGAATCTTCCGGAAGATCAGGGGGCTTAAAAACCAGGAGCGTCAGCGCCGCCGGCAGCACTTTTGCAATAGTCCGCATAGAGACAACTGCTCGTTCGTTTTTTTTGCGCACTGTTATCCGTAACGTTCGGACCGCGACTAACGGCTAAATACTAGTCGCGCTTGCATTCTGCTTGTTAAGCAATAAATCGACACAATAAACTGCAAACGAGCTTCAGCTTAGTTTATTTTACTCCTGTCGATTCCCCTTCGGGAGAATCGCCAAC
>NW_012043820.1:0-441 GCF_000956235.1 Wasmannia auropunctata
ACAGATACATCAGGGAAAGTTGTGCGACACAAAGCAAGATTAGTTGCACGAGGTTGCAAGCAGACAAAGGGAATCGATTACAATGAAACATATTCCCCCGTCATAAGATATAACTCAATTAGATTTTGTGCGCATTAGCTGCAAAATATGGACTTGAAATGCACCAAATAGATGTAGTAGCAGCATATCTACACGGAGAAATAGATGTGGATATCTACGTGCAGCCGCCAAAGGAGTTAGCTAAACCTGATCAACAAACACGTGTATGGAAATTTAAAAAGGCTATTTATGGCCTTAACCCTTAGAAGCACGGTCCTTAGAGGCCCTATAGGGACCACCTTTTTTACCCGCTAATTTTATTTATAAAAATTCAATTTTGAAGTATTTAAAAATAGTGACTGGTTTTTTTAGTAGCTAAGGTATTTATCTACAATATTACAC
>NW_012043821.1:0-394 GCF_000956235.1 Wasmannia auropunctata
TTCAGTAAATGGCGTCAAGTTAAATAAAAATTATGTACGGTGTCTTATTAATCAATTACTATTACTTTTATAAAAGATTTGATATCTTTAAATGGCGTCAAGTTAAACAAAAATTATCTTATTCACTCTAAGCGATGTGTATATTGTTTGTATAAAATATTTGTTATCAATAATTGACGTCAAATTATACTCATAAAATGATTACTTTACAACCCAAGCGACATGTATGTACAATGCAAAATAAAAAAATTAAATTTTAATAAAATAATTTTTATGTAAAAACACTTGGCGCTTTTTATTTAATTTAAATTTCTGATAAAATTTATTACTTTAAAATTTTTTATTTATTGTTGTTTTTCTTATTAGGTCTAGCAGCGCCAAGTGTTTTTACATA
>NW_012043822.1:0-691 GCF_000956235.1 Wasmannia auropunctata
GATTTCCACGTAATGAGTGTTTATTTTATTAAATTTTCGATAGTTTTAATGTAAACGTCACAAGTTATCCACTGACTGACACAGATTAAATAATTAATTCTTTTTTTTACAAACCATGTCACTTCAACATTTTACACTCGATTCACATACAAACTATTCATTTGAAGAAATCACAAGAAATCTATTAATGTATCTACTAATTAATATCTGTTACGTACTTTACAATCATTGTCGATTAATTATCCGTCCACTGAAAAATCACTCGAAGAAAGAAACACACGACCCGTTCACTCGACGATAGCAAGCAATCGACTGATTTTAATATCAAATTTATTACTTAATTATTATTAATCCGTGTTGATTAATTCGTCGACTGAAAAATCACTTGAAGAAAGAAACACGCGACAATTTACTGACACACGAGGCGTTTACTCGACAATAGCAAGCAATCAACTGACTTTAATACAGAATGTATTAAATAGCTAATAATTATCAATCAATGTCGATTATTTATTTGTCGATTGAAAACTCACTCGAGGAAAGAAACATGTGCACTTATTACTAACACACGGTTTACTGACACACAAGGCGTTCACTCGACAATAGCAAGCAGTCGACTGATTTTATTTTATGATTATGTTTGCAGCGCTGCAGTCGAAACGCGACATGTGATTAGTTGAAGTCAGTCGAC
>NW_012043823.1:0-392 GCF_000956235.1 Wasmannia auropunctata
TTGGAAATAATCCGCAAAAGTAATATTATAACTAATTATAATTCGTTCGGAATTAAAACCGATTACTTTTTAATCCGGGCACGGATTGAACCGATTAAAACCGATTAAAATCGATTAAAACGGATTACGTTTTAATCGGTTTTAATCGAACATTTTCAGTAGGGCTGTGACAGTGATAACGTCTGCATTAAAATTAACGAAAATTTATTAAAATAAACGTTTATTTGAAACTGTACGCGTGGTCCATCGAAATGGAAATTCCATCTTTCTCACGAAGCTATACAGAAGTCATCGAATTTTTACAAGGTAATTGATGTGTGTGTGTGTGTGTGTGTGTGTATGTGTGTGTGTGTGTGTGTGTGTGCGTGTGTGTGTGTGTGTGTGTGTAGAGA
>NW_012043824.1:0-1059 GCF_000956235.1 Wasmannia auropunctata
AAGATGGGAAAGGATAAAGAACTCAAGATACAATAGGTGGTATAGCGAGGTAAAAGGAAAGGGAATTCCGGGATATTTGAAGAAAGGGTGGGGGGAGAGTAGATGGAGGAGAATCGCTAGATTTAGATTGGGGAATGAAATGAGAGAGTGCAGGTATTGGGAGAAAAAGGAAAGGAAAGTGTGCAGAATGCGTGGATGACGGGAGGAGACATGGGAACATGTATGGGAGGAATGTAGGAGTTGGGAAGAGGGAAAGAATAGTTGGCAGGAAGTGATAGAAAGGATACTTGGAGAAGAAGGTGAGGGGGAATGGTGGATAAGGAAGATAGAAAGGGAAAGAGGAAGGGAAAGGATGACGGAGGAGGAGGGAGAGAGAAGGAAGGGAGAGAGAGAAAGAGGAGAGAAAGGGGATAAGTGAGTGAGAGTGAGAGCGAGAGAGAATGGAGGTAATAGAGAGAAGGTGGGAGGGGCGCAAAAGGGAAAAAAATATTTTGGAAATGCAAGAGGAAACGGAAGTCCCGGAGAGAGAAAGAGAAGCGTAAGCGGATAGGTTGAGATAGAATAAGTTAGGTTAAGATAGAATAAGTCATAGAAGATAAGTAGGATAAGGTGAAATGTATATATTGTTACGTGCTTCGCGGTGTCGGCCGAGCATAAGTTGCGCCGACTGAAATCGTCCGCGGAAGCGGACAAAAGAGGGTTGCTCCCTTAGCAACGAGTTGTTTGGCGGGACTCTCTGGATTGATGCGAGTGTATTAAGAGTTCAATAAACCGTTGTAGTTCATTTATAAACGAGTGTGTTGTTCTTTTCTGCGCGAGCTCGCGAGTGTCTCCGTCTTTGCCGCAGGCGCGAGTGTAACAATGAGCGCGAGCGCAACAATATGTATAGAATTGGAAAATTGTAACCCTAAGGGGATCAATAAATATCACTACTATATCCGTGATAGATCAGATCAATAAAGTTATCAAAAAGATGAAAATATTTTTTTATAATGTTAACATACACTAACATGATAGATAGTCGAAATAACGACAGTAAAATACAATAAGTACAACACA
>NW_012043825.1:0-1005 GCF_000956235.1 Wasmannia auropunctata
AGCATGCGCATAGCCGTAGCCAATAAAAACCAGGTGAACTCTCCCCTCGCATTTCGGATTCACTCCCCTTGTCTAAGTTACGACTTTGTGCTCTGTCCCCTTATATTCCTATGTCCATGGTATACAGTCGAATTTCCGCAAAAATAACTTGTCGAGACTAGAGTCCTTAGAAGGCAGAGTCTGGCCAGACAGGATCCTCTCTCTGATCGGACCAACCGTAAGCAACCGAGAGCGCGCTAATAGCGCTGTAAGCGTAAAGACCTTCAATCAGAGTCAATCCGTAAGACGATTGGATCTAAATCCTACGAGAGAGAAAGGTAGTGTCTTTTTCCTTTTCTCTTTCTAATCTGTAAACCTTTCTTGATGCGCTATGCTTGTGATTTTTTGCCACTGCAATGTATATGAAAGAAATTTCTACATCTAGTTATAATACAGACGATAGACAATATTTACCAGGATTGTTGGAACATTTATCAAAAGAAAAAAGAAAAAAAATCTGTGATCGATAAAGTTCAAGAACTTATTGATGAGATTCTCCTCTTTAATAAAAATTCAGTACCATATTTGTCGCATTTACAATTAAACTGTTTGTACAACGTAGCTGAGTATAACATTATAACATCTATTATTAAAACATATATTACATGCAATAAATGTATATGTTACGGGCAAAGTCCGCAGGGTGTGCAGAGTCGGCACTGCTCGGGCCGTGTCAACATTGCCCAACGCGATTGGGCAAAGCTGCAAAAATGATTTTATTAGCGGACATGGCCCAGTTTTGTGTGGGCAAAGTCAATACTACCCATCCAACGTTGGCAATGTCATCCACTATTATTTTATTGCGAACTTAGCCGGCTAGTCCTAAGTGGGCTATTTGATAACTCATTTATGTACTGTTTATTTCTGCAAACAAAAACCATCTCTTAATGTAGGGTGGACTTCGCTTTGCGTAAAATGTTACAAACCCATGTGGAATCTCGCTTCGCGTTGTAAAGTACATGCGTG
>NW_012043826.1:0-981 GCF_000956235.1 Wasmannia auropunctata
GATTTAATGTAAGGAATATTGGAATAAACCAAGAATATATACGCACCAAGAACTGCGTGGGACTCTTAACTGCCTTTGTCATCTGTTTAATATTTGTTAATTAAAGAGTCATTATATTTTTTAATTATTGAAAATATATCTGTTACGTGATTGGTTACACCCGGAACTCGCGCATGTGCAGTTCAATTTCGTACACACAGAATCGCGAGAGTTGCGCTACTATATATGTATATTGTGACACTATATACAGCATGGACATAGGAATATAAGGGGACAGAGCATAAAGTTGCGAGGTGGAAGCCACTGCGGGACGGTGCGACGAGGTAATCTCCACCTGAATTTGATTGGTTGTTAGTTTGCGCAAGCGCATTGATATAAGTTCTCGTGTCGTGTGATACATATACAGTGCCCGCCAAAAGTTCCGGGCCACCTAAATAACTTTTGAATGGTTTGTAATATGGGATTGAAATTTATAGGGATACAATGGGATCACAAAGTCTATTATTTAACCACAAAAACACCCTTCTTCACACGTCCGAGAGGCGGGGTTTAAGGAGGAGGTAAAAAAATCTTAAATGGAATGTGGGGTCAAGCGAGGGCTTGTTCGAAAGGGCTTTCCGAGACACATTCCATTTAAGATTTTTTGACCCCCTCCTTCCCCCACCCCCCGGAGGTGTGGAGAAAGGTATTTTTGTGATTAAATAATAGACTTTGTGATCCCATTGTATCCCTATAAATTTCAATCCTATATTACCATTCAAAAGTTATTTAGGTGGCCCGGAACTTTTGGCGGGCACTGTATAATAGAGTATATCTAAACCGAGTATCCCTATGCTTTTGCTGTGGAGGGGGAGATCTGGGACCCAATAAGAGTGAACTGAGCATGCGCATAGCCGTAGCCAATAAAAACCAGGCGAACTCTCCCCTCGCATTTCGGATTCACTCCCCTTGTCTAAGTTACGACTTTGTGCTCTGTCCCCT
>NW_012043827.1:0-423 GCF_000956235.1 Wasmannia auropunctata
ACGCGAATTGACTGAACTGCAAATGAAGATGCTCGAGGAGTATCGTGAATGGTTTCTGCTGGACGAAACAACCAGACGTGTAGACGAAACAAAGAGAATTGGCAAGAGCAAATCAGCGAATGATTTGTTTGGTGTTGAGGGTAGTTTTAGAAAACTCGATATAGATTAAAAACGATTTATAATCTCATCTTGTGCAATTTCTTTTAATGTTATTTTGTACTTTGCACTTTGTAACGTTTTATATAATCATTGAGTCGTGCGTCTATCGGAATTAAAAAAAATTCTTTATGCAGCCTGTCGTAATAATGTCGACTAAATTTACTAGTAATTATAATATTATACAGATTATTGTAAAGTTAACATATCGCTATAAAAATAGTAATATCAAATTTAAATATAAAATCGTATTAAAGATTGAGAAAG
>NW_012043828.1:0-899 GCF_000956235.1 Wasmannia auropunctata
TTTGCGAATTTTTTTAAAAGTAAGTATAAAGTTTTTTAAAACGAAATTTTTTTCTACATATTTATACATATTGAAGAGTGTTTCAAAACATTCGCATTTAAAAATAACAATAAATAAGCGGTGTATACAATACATGTATATTGATAGCATGAAAAAAAAGTTGGTCCACGATTCTCGTAATTCCGCCTGTTCTGCTCATTTAAAACAAAAAAAATCAAAGAAATTTTTAATTAGTATAAGTTTGGCTATAGCTGGTACCAAAACAAAAAATATATTAAAAATTTGAAAATTGATATTATTTTTAAAATTAAGTTTTGATTTTTGCAACTTTTTTCATTAAAGGGTTGTAAAAATTAAAAAAATATATTTTTTAATTTGATCGTGGTAGGAGCATATAGCAACGCATATACTTGAAATGTGTGCACAAGCTCGATTTCACTGATCAAATGGTTTTCCAGATATCATGAGAACCAATTTGAAAAACGTGGTTCGAGAAAAACGCGTTTAAAATTGTTTGTACTGATTACATAGATGGAGACCGTTTTTTATCAAGAGCTTAACTTCGTTAATTTTGCGAATCTGGCTAAATCCTTTTGCATACATATTTTCCATATCAAATATTTGCAAAATATGTAAAAAAAATTGAGTTTTCCGACCCGCTAGACAAGAATAAACCCTTAAGTGCTTTATAAATTAAGTTTAGTAATTCTATACTTGATATGATTTCAGACTAGTTGTCCAGAAAATAACTTTATCTAATTGTTTATTAAAACATATTTTATTTTTTGACCAATCACTAACCAATTCTACAAAATTTCTTCTTAGTTGTTAAATTTTTTACAATAAATTGAAAATAACAAGCACTAACTTTTTTGTAATCAATTTTTCGCAGATCTTTT
>NW_012043829.1:0-362 GCF_000956235.1 Wasmannia auropunctata
TTCAATCCACACAATTTCCTCGCACTCTCCACCCTTTCACACCACTCCTTCCCTCCACACTTAACTTTCTCTACTGCACCACAAGCTTTCCACTCTATACCCAGTCGCTCCGGAAGCGGAAGTCCCCTAAAACACGGAAGCACTACATTAAAAAGTTTATCTTCTACAAGATGGTCACGCCGCGATGATGCCATTACTACATTAGCTAAGAATTATCCACAATTATATAATTCATTGCATGAGATTGAGCAAAATGAAGGAGAAAAGTCCGCAACTCGTATCGAAGCAGCGTCCTTAAAAAATAAACTAACAAAACTAGAAACTGCATTTATGACAGTTTTTTGGCATCGAGTTCTTCAGCG
>NW_012043830.1:0-325 GCF_000956235.1 Wasmannia auropunctata
TAGAAAAAAATCGGATTTTTTTTTTCAATGCGAATATCATCGAAACTACGAGAGATAAAAAAAAATGTTCCGAATAAAAGTTGAATGGCTTTAAGAGTACTTTATAATTATAATTTAAAATGATTTTTTTGTTGTTTATTTTTTTGTTTACCCCCACTACTCAACTTTTTTTTTGAATTAATTTTTTTTACCAAATTGAAGTTTAATACTCTTAAAGCCATTCAACTTTTATTCGGAACATTTTTTTCTATCTTTTGTAGTTTCGATGATATTCGCATTGAAAAAAAATCCGATTTTTTTCTAAGGGGTGTTTCACCCCCTTAAC
>NW_012043831.1:0-558 GCF_000956235.1 Wasmannia auropunctata
CGCTCAGAGATGTGTATAAGAGACAGGCCAATGGGGGTTACAATAATAATCCAACAGCTCGTCAATTTAAAGCAGCTATTAAAAAATTGTTAATTTATTCTGAAATTCGAGATTCAGGCAATGGTAATTGTATATCTCTTGAAGATATTGCAATTTTACATGTGACTTCTTCACAAAGTAGTGAACAAGTAATTAATACTTCAATTCCATTTAATGATGATATGCAATTAAATTGGAATGCAACTGCAGACGTTATACATGATCACGGATACTTTCCAGATATTCGTAGAATCACCAAATTACCTTTACGAATTATAGTATATATTGCTGGTTTTGTAGTAAGATATCTCAAAAAATCATTGTACTGCGAAGAATGCGTTAATGCACTTACTTCAGATAAAAAAGATGAAAATTACATTTTAATACAAATAAAAAGTCGCGGTAACTTACAATATCCATCGTCTAGCGTGATGAAAATTTGCCATGAAGCAGAAAAAGTTATCCGCTTTGCTTTAGCAAAAAGTGGAGGAAAATTTATGAGTAAAAGATTTACAGAAA
>NW_012043832.1:0-555 GCF_000956235.1 Wasmannia auropunctata
TACTCTGCAAATTCAATTGTTGTCTACCGCCTTGCATGCAAATATAGCTCCAGCATCCAGAATTTTCGCTTGTAATTTCAAGATAATTTCGTTGGTTCGTCCTTTGTCCAATTTGTATGCATCCTTTTAATTTTTCATTAATTGTGTTTATCCCACGAATTATATTGTTCCATTCTTCCTGAGCTGCAATGTAAAAGTTATGGTCGAAAATGATTAAAACCATAAATAAACTTGAGAGCGCCTTTTGTGGTCAAGCTGCATCTTGGTGGTTAATAATATTTTTTTCGTAGATTTAAAAAAAAAGTGATTGAATTAATGCAAATTTATAATTTACACGATAAAAACGTTCATTATTTATTATACGCTTAGGCGTATACTTAATTTATTTAATATTTAATTTTTCAATTATATTTATATTGAACATAATCAGAGGACAGGGTGATAATAATAACGGCATTATTATTTCATTGTATTTAATTTTTGTTTTTCTTAGTTAGAAATATTAAGTTAGAAATATTAAAAATATTACTAAATGTATCTGTCTAAAATTCATGA
>NW_012043833.1:0-340 GCF_000956235.1 Wasmannia auropunctata
TCAATTTCAATTAAAAATCAAATTAATTCTTATTTGAACATTTATAGCTTACAAACACATACTTTTAGGAATATTATTCCAATTGATGTCCACCCAACCATCTCGGTCTTCTCTAGTTTGTTCGTGCCAAAAGCAAAGAGCGTGGTTGATCTCATGCATGGGGGTTCCTATACTATATGCACAACCATTACTCTGCAAATTCAATTGTTGTCTACCGCCTTGCATGCAAATATAGCTCCAGCATCCAGAATTTTCGCTTGTAATTTCAAGATAATTTCGTTGGTTCGTCCTTTGTCCAATTTGTATGCATCCTTTTAATTTTTCATTAATTGTGTTTATC
>NW_012043834.1:0-433 GCF_000956235.1 Wasmannia auropunctata
GTATATGAAAGAAATTTCTACATCTAGTTATGGTACAGACGATAGACAATATTTACCAGGATTTTTGGAACATTTATCAAAAGAAAAAAAGAAAAAATCTGTGATCGATAAATGTCAAGAACTTATTGATGAGATTCTCCCCTTTAATAAAAATTCAGTACCATATTAGTCGCATTTACAATTAAACTGTTTGTACAACGTAGCTGAGTATAACATTATAACATCTATTATTAAAACATGTACTACATGCAATAAATGTACGAGTTTGTTCCAGGTCTTAAACCGTGTGTCTGGAATTCTGTACATCGATAGAAAAAAAGATATTCCGCAAGAGTAGGCCAGTGCGCCGCCATTTTGGAAATAAGAAAATTAAAAATATTCTTTTGGTTTTTTATGTATGTAGAACAATGTCCTTTAAGCAGATTTTAAATAA
>NW_012043835.1:0-646 GCF_000956235.1 Wasmannia auropunctata
GGTTACGTCCTTCCGTATCCCCCTCCTTCTCTTGAATCCAGGCTCGTTTCTAAACGGGACTCTCTTTGATTTTTCCTTTCCTTAAAGATAAATAATTTCCCGGGGATTGGACGTAACATTCATCTTTTATTAGATTATCCAAAAATTCCAAGTAAAATGGGATCAATTAACAATGTGGAAAAATTTAATACGGAAATTCAAAATCATTCTTTTGCGAAAATGTTACATGGAAACGTCAGTGACAATAATATGCATAACAGAAAGAAAGTCTAGAGACCCTCAATCAGAGTCAAGCCATAAGACGATTGGATCTAAATCCTACGAGAGAGAAAGGTAGTGTTTCTTTCTTTTTCTCTTTCTAATCTAACTTTTTTTGATATGATTGTGATTCGCTATGCTTGTGTATGATTTTTTGCCATTGCAATGTATATGAAAGAAATTTCTACATCTAGTTATGGTACAGACGATAGACAATATTTACCAGGATTTTTGGAACATTTATCAAAAGAAAAAAAGAAAAAATCTGTGATCGATAAATGTCAAGAACTTATTGATGAGATTCTCCCCTTTAATAAAAATTCAGTACCATATTAGTCGCATTTACAATTAAACTGTTTGTACTAACGTAGCTGAGTATAACATTATA
>NW_012043836.1:0-551 GCF_000956235.1 Wasmannia auropunctata
TGCGCCGTGGAACTTGTCAAAGTTCGTAAAAAATTTTGAGATTCGTCGGGTCTCCCTTTCTATCCGTTTAATTCCATGAAACATCAGTAGGATCGTTTTCTCAAGTACCGATTTGGAAAGTAGAGATTTCAAGCTGTAAAATGTCTTTTTTGAACATCTCGATACGATCATTTTTGACGAAGTTACATTCTCTTGAATTTTGCCTATTTTTGGAGGGTAGAGTAAGTGATGCTTTAATTTTGTTGAGAAGTGTATATATCGAAATATGGCATGGTAAAGTATAAAATATCTCGTAAAATATTGATTTTTCGATAACTTTACCTTAAATACTTTTATATGCAAAATAATTAAAGGAATCGTATTATGTAAAAAAAAAAAATTATTTAAAAAATCGATGTGATCTTGATCTGATCTTAACGACGCCACCCAAAATAAAATCAATGATATCTTAATTTTTATGTCCCTCTCCGAACCATAAAATTTTTATTTTTTCGTATTTATCTTAATATATTATTTAAGAATATATATTTCGGATCCATCATTTTGAAATG
>NW_012043837.1:0-526 GCF_000956235.1 Wasmannia auropunctata
CAGAAAGAAAAAGAGAGGATCGGGGATTGAAATATATAGATCGAGGATGAGCCGAGAGACGGATCAAGAGACACGAACATAGAATTATAGAGCGAGAGTGAGAAGGAATGTCGCAGCACACGAAATTAATGCACAAGTCGGGAGGAGGCACGGCGTGAAGAAAGTACGTATTATTTTAATATTTGTTTACGCTGATATAGATGTGTGTCGCAGGCGCGCATTTCGTCGAAGTCGCGGCAGAAATACAATCGATGTTCCACGTATTCTCTTTGACTATATAAATATGGACTGCTAGTCCCCCCACTTTTACTATGTAAAAGACATATGCCCGGTGTCGCCAAGCTGAAGTTGGTTGAGGTATCGAACTTCGATTGTTAGGCTCCACCCCAGTCAGTAAAAAAATGTCAAATATGTCAAAATGTATTAAATGTTATGTTGAAAATTGATAGGGAGTCGGAAAAAATCTCAAATCAATGGAAAGAAATTAAAAACAGACTTAGCACCTTTCCTTTACACGTCGTAAACA
>NW_012043838.1:0-585 GCF_000956235.1 Wasmannia auropunctata
TTAAACGATCTTATTTGGCCTGCAATAATGTGTATTTATAATTGGAAAAGAGAGATTACATTAGGTAATAGAATCGCATGATCGAAAAGCGAACAAAATCTATTTCCTTTGACAATCCGTTCTACAATGAAATTTACTTCGTGTTTTTTTTTAATAACACGAAGGGTATGTCAACATTCACCTGTCGGTGCTGTTGCACTGCACGTCCGTTTTACGAAAAAGAAGAATAATAAGATAATATTTAGAGAAATTTTATATAAGAGAAAGAATCGTCCATCAAAAACTAATTTTTCCCTCTTTACACGGTACAGAAGCTTAGAAAAGGTGTATACCGATGGCAAAATTTTACACGACTTGTGAATTCCTCTTAAATGTTTGCGAAACTTGCGTGGACTTATAGGTGATTAGACTTTATTCTTCAAGTTACACAACAAAACGGAGAAAATGCTCAAGAGATGGCTCGGTATTGGAAAAGAAAAATGAATATATACGAATACGGATATTCTAAAACGTCGAAATAAATTATTAATTGCTATTTGTATACACTTTTTAATCTATCTTACGTAGAAGATGATCCACGAAATA
>NW_012043839.1:0-544 GCF_000956235.1 Wasmannia auropunctata
ACATACCATGTATCACGACGAAATGCGCTTAAAATATCTTCAAACAATTTTATAAATTATTACTGAGATAATGGCGATTTAGTTACTCTGTGAATACATTTTATAATATATTGGAATAAGTACTTAATCCGGTTTCAGAATATACCGTTCTGAAATTATACATCCATGCTGTAGAAACAAAGACTTTTAATTATACTTTTAATTTCAATGTTTTCTGTTCATGTTTCGTAACGCTTTATTATACTCGTTATAGTACATAAATGACGGAAACTAAGGCTGGCTGCTTTTTATGTTTTATTTTTATTGGATATACGTATAAAGAGCTACTTCAAAAGTACACAACTGATCTAAGTAATTCCACGTTTGATTGTCAATAACAACTCTTTACATCTGATAAAAATTAATTATTTTAAACGATCTTATTTGGCCTGCAATAATGTGTTTTTATAATTGGAAAAGAAAGATTACATTAGGTAATAGAATCGCATGATCGAAAAGCGAACACAATTTATTTCCTTTGACAATCCGTTCTACAATGAAATTT
>NW_012043840.1:0-1119 GCF_000956235.1 Wasmannia auropunctata
AAAGTGTCGCAACCGATATGTCCACGACTGTACATGTATGTGTATTATATTATACTCAACACTAAAATCTTTATTTTACAGGAGCACCATTGGCTGATTGGATAAAAGATGTGGATGTGCGTGTACAATATGGATTAAATTTCGGCAAAATTCGTGGTTTTATCAAAACCGGTGATTCTGTAATAGTTGTCACAGGATGGCGGCAAGGCTCGGGCTTTACGAATACACTTCGTGTCGTGTACGTAGAACATGAATTTATTAGAGAAGATCCTGCATGCGCAATTTATAGTGATAGTGATTCCTATGAAAATTTATTTTGAATATTGCATAATATCCTATTTATTCTTATATCTTTAACAGTAATTATATTGATTAAATATTGTCGATTTACGATTATTAAAATAAATGTCTTATAAAGTACATTAATATAATTGTAATGTGTTACATGTAATATGTTTTCATATTGTAACAGAAAAATACACTCTGTATGCAGTAGATATAGATATATTGATACATATTTATATTTATATGTACATTTATTATACATAGTATATTTGATTTAAATATATATACTTTTCACAGAACCAAGGTGTATCTAACATTGTTTCTGTTTCAGTTATATTGCCTTATTGCTTTATATAATGTGTTGAATTTAATTCAAGTAGTTATTCGTTTATTATACTATTAATATTATAATGATGTTTTTGACAATAATACATCTGATTATTTGATGTTAATTGATGTTTTTTATTTTTAGGACTGTTGACTAAACTCACATTATACTGGAAAATTATAAGAAGAACTATAGTCTTCATGGATGTAGATGTAATACAAAAGATTATCGAGTGATATGTATTTGAACATATACGTAATTGTATATGATTCTTTTATGAATTCTATTAAATACAGTTATATATTAATCCTAATAGTAAGCTCTGTATTATTTTATCATCATGTCAGTCTCCATCCCTAAAAATTAATAACGGAATCGCTCATGGGCATATAATTAGGAGCTTTTAAATAAGCTTTTAAATCAAGTTTGATTATTGAGCTCCATTCCTTATCTTTGAAACAACCAAAACTAGTTTAGGCTAGAAATAATTCATGGAAAGTAGCATT
>NW_012043841.1:0-1523 GCF_000956235.1 Wasmannia auropunctata
CTAATATATGTTTAATATACATAATATATATTTTATAGATAACTAATATTTTGCAAATGCGAACCACGATGTACTATCTTTAGTCTAGAGACAGTATAACACCAATCGTGGTCTGCATTTGCAAAATATTTTGAAACATATAAAAAAGAAAGTGTCGCAACCGATGTATCCATGACTGTACATATACCATAATATGTACAGTCGTGGACATATCAGTTGCGACATTTTTTTTTATAACTTTTCTTAGTATATTTAATATATATAATAGGGGAGTATAGCGTAATTTGGTCAACTTTTTTTGAACAACTCTAAAACTCGTATTTTTTCGAATTTTGTGAAACCAAATATACCGTTGGAAAGGTAAAGACCTAGCAACTTTTTCTCGAATATGCCTTTCTATTTTATCGCAAAAAAAAAATGATTTTCTCGAAACACAAATAATCGAGATTTTTTTTATAGCGTAATTTGGTCAACCGTATAAATCTTAAGAATTTTAAAAAAATAAATCATAAAATAAAGCCAAAACAGCATATTTTCAAATTTTAATTATTTTTTTATTAATTTCATTGAAAAAAAGCACAAAAAAGCACATGAACATTAAAATTAATCTTTCATACTCATCAATTTTCACTGAGACTGTAATAAAGATCTCCACACTTTCAAGTATTCAACAAGTGCTATCTCTTGATCTTTTGTGAAAATCTATATGAACAATGAAAATGAAAAAATTACGCTAACCAAGCTTGTTGAAAAAAAATGGCGTAAAAATTTTCCACGCACTTCACACCGAAACGCGATTAATCACATGAAAGGAAATAAAAAACCATATCATAACATGATACATTATCTGCATCAAATCACGAAAAAATCACCACTTCACAGAATAAAATGTATGATGTCAATTTTCATTATTTTTCACAATTTTTTCGCTTTGTTCTGCCGAGCAAAAATTAACACGTCTATTCAGCTCTATGTCTCATCAAAAGTGAGCTAATATAGTGACAATTTAATGACATAAACGATAATTGTCTAGCGCGACTGCAGCGCTCAAAAAATGACCAAATTACGCTACTTTATCCTATATATTTTATAGGTAACTAAAATTTTACAAATACGAACCACGATGGTGTATTATCTTTAGTCTAGAGACAGTACACTAATCGTGGTTTGTATTTGCAAAATATATTAGTGCATTTCGAAACCTATTAAAAAAAAGTGTCGCAACCGATATGTCCACGACTGTACATGTATGTGTATTATATTATACTCAACACTAAAATCTTTATTTTACAGGAGCACCATTGGCTGATTGGATAAAAGATGTGGATGTGCGTGTACAATATGGATTAAATTTCGGCAAAATTCGTGGTTTTATCAAAACCGGTGATTCTGTAATAGTTGTCACAGGATGGCGGCAAGGCTCGGGCTTTACGAATACACTTCGTGTCGTGTACGTAGAACATGAATTTATTAGAGAAGATCCTGCATGCGCAATTTATAGTGATAGTGATTCCTATGAAAAT
>NW_012043842.1:0-450 GCF_000956235.1 Wasmannia auropunctata
AAATTATCACTCAATTCGTAACTCGGTAGCGACGCTCCGTGGTTTGTATCATTTTGACGCTTCGTGCGACTGTATTCGTTTCGCATTACGTATACAAAAAAAAATCCCTCTCTTTCTCTCTCTCTCTCTCTCTTTCGCTCTTTCTCTCTATCTTTCTCTCTCATTCTCTTTCTTTTTATTGTATTTGTATGCTCCTGTGTGGCGTTGCCGCTCAGTTTGCCGTTCGCATTTGTCCAAACGATTCCTAATCGATACTAATTTCAAGCGGAAAAATATTTAACGCCAGAGTCTTAGCGTCTCTTAAGATAAAAGCGGATTTTTTTTTTAAATATAAAGAACATTCATTCACCTTTTTTTTCTCAAAGCCTGACTGCAGAAACAAATTCGCAACTTGCATTGCTTATCTAACATGTAGTATAAAAGATTCATGTGCTTGCATATTTTCAATGA
>NW_012043843.1:0-1406 GCF_000956235.1 Wasmannia auropunctata
TAGCACGTAAAAACCAATATCAGTTTACACACTTGTTACGAAGAGATGGACTTGAAGTTTAAATTTAGAAAAGAGACTTTCACAACTATATTAATATTGAAGTGTATACATTAATAATGTAGACTGTAAATTAGGATTGTTATTGTTCCATAAATTTCCGTTAATCGTATTCGACAGTATTAAGTCCAAAAGCAAAATGTGGAAAAGATATCGGTTGTTTCACGCCACGGACTTCCAATCCTTAATGTACCCCTGCTTCACCTTTTGCCGTATTCTCGGAATATTTCCGTACAAGTATAACACTTCAACCTTCGAATCATCAAAACTGCACTACATCATGTTAACCGTGATTATCTGCTTTTACTGTATTTTATATCTGGGACTCATTTACAATGATATTGTTCCAACATTCAGTTTTAAAGATTTAACCAGAAATTTCGAAAGTACCAGTTTTTTTACGTTCACCGGGATTGTAATGATCAACACACACGTCTTAATTGGTCCGCGAATGCGCTTGTTACAGACTGTGTTAAAGATCTCTTCAAAACTTTCCTCAGAGTCTTATCAAAAGATGTCCAGACTAATTCACACCAAAGATATTTTGGGCATTATCTTCTTATTCACGCAGATATGCATATATTTTATATTGGAAATGGAGATACCGAATAATCCTGTAACTATCCTGCTCATGACATTCACATTATATCTATCCACGCTAACATATGTGATGAATATGTTGTACATAAATTGTGTTTGTGTATTAAAAGCGTGTTTCAAAAGTATTAATGACAATCTGACACACATGCAAAGACTCGTGGTAGAAGATGTGAAATCATGTGTTCCTGCATTTGTCTGTCACACGCGGAAAAAGCAATTTTTATTAAAACTTAATGCCTTGAAGAAGTGGCATCTGACGATTAGTGACACAGTGCAAATGCTGAACTTAATCTTCAGTTTGCAACTCCTTGCTATTATAGTCATGTCCTTTTGTAATATCGCTTTTAAAATTTACACCCATATAGTACGCTGGCAAGATGGCATACTCGTTAGTTTAAATATGCGATTTCTCGGCGTGCTTTTAACGTCAATATTATATTACATTATAAAAATATCATTGCTTCTGTGGGCCTGCGAGACTAGCAAGAATCAAGCTCAAAAGATCAGCACCATAGTTCATGATCTACTTAACAGTACCAATGATAAGCAGATAAAATACGAGGTAATTTTATCTATATATTATTTTAACTATATTTATACTAAATTGATTTGATTTATACTAACACGATTTTTATTAAATTTGTTGAAGTATAATTGTAATTCATCAATTTTATTTTTTCTTTTTTATGTTTAATTATTTTACGATCTGACGTTGCAGCTGCAACTGTTTTCTTTACAAATATTGCATC
>NW_012043844.1:0-510 GCF_000956235.1 Wasmannia auropunctata
TTTGAACAGCCATATTGAGTGGCATAATTTTAGCCGCAGTTGTTGAAGAGTGCGAACGTTTGATATAGCCTGGTGTTGTGTGTGTGCGTCACACGCAGAGAAAGGATTGGCCAACGCAGCTAAAATATAGCCGTGGTAGCTAATGTGTGTTGTTAAAATATAGGGACAACTAATATTGTTACTTCCAAAGTTAAATTTATTAGTTGTTAAAATTTAGGCGTTACGGCAAAAAATATTTGTTGAAAAAATCAAATAATGTTTAGCTAATTCTATTGAGGAATATCCAGCAAAACTTTTAAATTTTTCAGCAAAATCATTCTTTCCTAATGTCACTTTCTTAGCCACTCCTATTAAAATACTTTTTACTTTTTAAAGATAAATATATTTGTTACGAGATACAATTTTATTAACTAAAATAAAAGCGTATTTTAACAGGAGTAGCTAAGAAAGTGATATAAGGAAAGAATGATTTTGCTAAAAAATTTAAAAGTTTTGCAGGATATTCCTCAA
>NW_012043845.1:0-1030 GCF_000956235.1 Wasmannia auropunctata
TTCCATGAAAGATTAGTAGGATCGTTTTCTGAAGTATCGATTTGGAAAGTAGAGATTTCAAGCTGTAAAATGCTTTTTTGAACATCTCGATACGATCATTTTTGACGAAGTTACACTCTCATGAATTTTGCTTATTTTTTGATGGTAGAGTAAAGTGATCTTTTATTTTTGGTATATGTATTCTGTAATTTTAAAATAGACAAGCTTCAAATGAGTGTAACTTTGTCAAAAATGATCGTATTGAGACGTTTAAAAAGGCATTTTACAACTTGAAATCTACTTTTCAGATCGACACTTTAGAAAATAATCCTATTGATTTTTTATGGAATTACATAGGTTCAAATGAAAATAAGTCAAATCTCCAAAAATGTGTACTAAATTTAAAAGGTTTCATGGCGTAAACTAAAAGTCGTACACAAATGCAGTTTATTGCTTTCGAAAGAGTGAATCTTTACTTTCAATTTGCTTTTTTGTTGAGCGTTGTAAGATTTTTTTCACTGAGTTATTCAATATTAAAGCAAAAAGGATCGTTTTTGCTTTAATGTTGAATAATTCGAAAAAAAATTTCAATCCGTGTAATTCCATGAAAGATCAGTAGGATTGTTTTCTGAAATGTCGATTTGGAAAGTAGAGATTTCAAGCTGTAAAATTTTTTTAAACATCTCGATACGATCATTTTTGACGAAGTTACATTCTTTTGAATTTTGCCTGTATTTGGAGGAGTAGAGTAAGTTATGCTTTAATTTTGTTCAGAAGTGTATATACACAGTGCGGTCCATAAGTTCCCGGACTGATTTTTTTGCAGCCTCCCCATTGACACCATTTATCGGACGACTGTTGAACTACATAGTGTGAATCTTTTTGAACAGCCATATTGAGTGGCATAATTTTAGCCGCAGTTGTTGAAGAGTGCGAACGTTTGATATAGCCTGGTGTTGTGTGTGTGCGTCACACGCAGAGAAAGGATTGGCCAACGCAGCTAAAATATAGCCGTGGTAGCTAATGTATGTTGTTAAAATATAGGGACAAC
>NW_012043846.1:0-362 GCF_000956235.1 Wasmannia auropunctata
AAGCTGTAAACTGCATTTGCAAGCAAAAATGGTCCTTTTTGCTTCAATGTTGAATAATTCGGTAAAAAAAAATCGTACAACGCTCAACAAAAAAGCAAATTAAAGGTAAAGATTCACTCTTTCGAAAGCTGTAAACTGCATTTGCATGCAACTTTTAATTCGCGCCATGAAACTTGTCAAAGTTCGTAAAAAATTTTTAGATTCGTCGGGTCTCCTTTTCTATCCGTGTAATTCCATGAAAGATTAGTAGGATCGTTTTCTGAAGTATCGATTTGGAAAGTAGAGATTTCAAGCTGTAAAATGCTTTTTTGAACATCTCGATACGATCATTTTTGACGAAGTTACACTCTCATGAATTTTGC
>NW_012043847.1:0-732 GCF_000956235.1 Wasmannia auropunctata
AGAGTATCGCATTAAAGAACACACGAGCAATTCCTGCACGTGAGGAGTACGAGCAGGATGTTTTGCGTCAATGCACTAGTTGAATATGAAATTTCCAACGAGGACAAGACAGATAAGTGTCGTGGATATTACATTAGCAGCGAGCACACGACGAGCAATTTCCGCGCTCGCGAGGAACATAATCGGAACGTCAAACAAGCTTGTCCGCGAGGCTGGTGAAAAATTGAGGTTCCTCATTGACGACGAGCGCGTTTATCCGCTTCATTAGTAACACGCTGAAGGATAACGATAACAAATGATTCCCCTAAGAAGCTCTGCGATGAGTTCGATGATTAACGGGCGAGAGAGTCGACACCTATACCGCTAAATCAATTTCGTTCAATCAATTTCCACGATTCCCTGCGCATTTATGTATGCACAGCTTTTCAGCGATAAATCGACATCCCAAGACGCGATCCGTGCGGGATTAAACGGAGGATACCTATTCTTGCGTCATCGTGTATATCGAATCGATTTTGTCCGTGTACTTACTTTCCATAATATCGTTTGAAGCTACGTATACACGGAAAGAACGATTTTGCTGGAAGATAAAAAAAAGTCTGATAATAATTTTTGTTAGGTCATCATCAAAATAATTTTGTTCGAAAGTCAAACTGATTGCTAGAATATCAAAACTTTTTGCAACAATGCTTATTATTCTTGAGTTTCCGACAAAATATTTTGATGATGCTA
>NW_012043848.1:0-635 GCF_000956235.1 Wasmannia auropunctata
TACAACAGACAAAAAGTGTTATTCTAAAAAAGAAAATATTATTGTACAATGTTATTGCGCAATGTGTTTGCAGAAATATCAATAAAAATAATCTTATATTCACATATGTAATCCTTATATCAATATTAATAAAAGCGATAAGTCAGCTTTTGTTTTTCGGAGTTTGCGTTGTTCGTACCTGAGCGCGCCAACTTTAGACGATCTGATTAGTTAACTTTAAACACTTATAATTCAAAAACTATTACAGCCTCAACATTTTGATATTGGAACTTTTGTCTTAAAATGATTTCAGGAATCTACCCTTAAGCGTTGGTCCGGTCATTACGGGCCTGTATATATACAGGGTGTCCGAAAAGTGTGGCAATCCCTTAATATTTTGGAAGTAAGTTTTTGAGAAAAATGTTTTAGACAAAAGTTGTAAGGCTTAAAAAAATCAATTTAATGGTTTTATTAGTTTGACCTTAAGTGACGTTGCCAAGGTCAGGTAAAGATCACATTAATTTTTTTAAATAAAACACCCTGTTTTTTTATTTTAGACATGTGTCAAGATCATGATCTTGAACAACATTCAAAAAATTTTAGCAATTGTTCGGACACCTTGGATAATGCTAATACCGGCGGTACTGTAACTTTCA
>NW_012043848.1:12978-14101 GCF_000956235.1 Wasmannia auropunctata
AAATAAAATAGTATTTAACTTGAAAAAAAATGCAATTTCCTGAAGTTGGTATAGGGCAAACTGTTAAATTAGTTCTACGTATAAACCAATCCCTGATAGCAAAATGCTAGCAGTTTGCTGGCAGATTAGCAACAATTTCGATCAGATTCCTATTGCAAATCCATAGCCATCTATGTCCGTATAATTAAACTTAGGATTTGTCGACAAAGTCTGCTGACATGCTATGCCAGCAGATTGGCAGCAGAAATCGTATAGGCATGCAGGCAATCTCACGACACATTATAGCAACATAAACTGAACAAGATCTGCAAATTCTGCTCAGTTTCTACTACTATATCAATGTGCTGGCAAATGTATATTAGCGGGCTATGTTACATTTTTTATGGCAATTTGCTGACATCGTCAGATATTATAGATTGAATTTATTGCCTTTTTGTCATCAAAAATTGATAGCAGATTCTGCTTAAAATCTGTTTCTGCAGATTTGACTATTTGGAATATTAAAGCCTAATAACTTATTGCATTATTCTCACGACTTTCCCATCATTTCTTGGATAAATGACGGTTATTTTTGTACTTCTTAAGACTTAAAGAAGGATTTTTAAAGGCCCGGTAAAATTTTTTCATATAAGAACATATATAAATACAAACATATATAAAAATATACATATAATTATTTATAATTGTATGCGTAATATGTTCATATATATTCATATATGTTTCTTTCCTTTGTAAAATTATTGTTTGGTATAAGAAAAAAAATAATAAGAAAACAAGAAAATAATTTAAACAATAATTTTTGCATTTTTTTAACAAAAAATCAAATTTTATGAAATGAGAAAAAATTATTTATATACAGGGTGTCCCATTTTATATTTGACAATCAAATTTTTGGAAATCGCGAGGTTTGAGAGAAAAATGTTTTAGACAAAAGTTTTGGGACTTCGAAGGGGACATAAGATGATAACATTGGTTTGACCCTGAGTGGCGTCGTCAAAATCAAGACAAGATCACATTGAATTTTTTAAATGGAATCCCCTATTTTTCATTGCATATTCTTGTAGCTTATTTTGAGAGCTTTCCAAAACACACAGTAAAATGTATTTTGGTTAAGTAAATCTTG
>NW_012043849.1:0-306 GCF_000956235.1 Wasmannia auropunctata
TTTAGGATATTAGCAATAGTAGCTTATTTTGTAAAATAATTGTAGGGCAAGTATCATTTGCTAATTACGTACGTTTGATAACTACAGTTTTGTCTTTAAAATATGCAATTGATAGCAGATTTTTGAATGAAATGTTGTCCGACAGTTTGCGCTTTATGTATTATGTACAACAGACAAAAAGTGTTATTCTAAAAAGAAATATTATTGTACAATGTTATTGCGCAATGTGTTTGCAGAAATATCAATAAAAATAATCTTATATTCACATATGTAATCCTTATATCAATATTAATAAAAGCGATAAGT
>NW_012043850.1:0-1757 GCF_000956235.1 Wasmannia auropunctata
GAGGTGGTGATAAAGATATATATATTATTTCTCATATTTTTATGCATCAAAAATTTATTAAAAACTAAAAGTCTTTGGAATCTTTCTGGAAAACAAGCTTGGGGTATTACATGCATTATTGTAATATAAATTTACGTAAAAAGAGCTCACAATTCTTTTTTATCGCTCTTATCTTCCATTCCATGGAGAGCATGTCTTGACCGCGATTCATTTACAAAGGAATGTGTTAATAACCAACGTTTTACATATGGTAAGGGATTAAATTTGTACAACGGTAGTCCATTTAAGTGAATCGAAAAAAAAAGATGTACAAGAAGCCTATTGTGAGTCGGCGTAATAATATTATTCATAGAGCTAAAACCTCGTTTGGATTCAACGGCAATGATATAATGCAATTGATTAGTGGTCGCAAATCACTGGGTATATTTTTTCTTCCGAGACAGAGTTTTAAGACTATGAAAAAGTGCCCTGGCGCCGCCAGGCCTCCGAGAAAAGTACCCTAGCGCCGCCAGGCCCCGCCAGGGCACGACTACACCACTGCATATAATTTAGCCTATGTTTAGTAATAACCGAAGGAGTTTTATTCCTATTAATATCGTTTCTGTGTTCCGAAATTCTAGTTTTTAGTTTTTTAGTTGTTTGTGCTATGTAGGACGCGTCGCAATTTTTGCACATGATTTTATAGACTACATTTTGCTTAGTGAATTTCGAAAGAATGTCTTTGTGTCCCTTAATAATCCATCCTAATTTATTAAGGCTAAAAAAATAAAGTTTTGTTTTAAGATCTTTGGTGACTCTTTTAAATTTCTCAAAGACACCTGAAATATATGGTATCGTGAACTATGGTAATTTTCTGTTTTCAACAATTTCTTTATTACTAACATGGTGTAATAAAGATAGAGGTATGCTCTTGCGCATGAAAAAGATTAACTAATGACAATGGTGGAACAAGTAGCTGGCCATATTAATATATCAGCCAATCAGCATTTTTTCCGCAATATTGAAAATGTGAGGTTTCACTATAGGAAGAGCATCAGGCAAAAGACTCCTGATGGCGAATAATCTCCATAATATTCGTTTTTTTTGTAGTATGTTGAGAAAAAATGCATCGAACAAATACGTGCAGAAACATTTTTATATTAAATAATTTTTTTATATTTTGTAATATAAATTTGTATAATACAAATAACATTTAATTTATGTATCTACCATTTTTAGGTTAACCTCCTTGCCACAAACTTTCATCTATGATACCGCCAATTCACTGTTTTTTGGAAAAGAAAAAATTTTATTTTTTTTTCTTTAACATTTTCACTGCGATGTTTACAGCCTTTAACACTGTATGCTACCATTTTTTCGAAAAATAAATTAAAAGTTATGCATCAGTCACATTTTTGTTTACTCAGTATTATTTTCCAATATGGGAGGCGACTTGTTCCAACGCTATATATGCGCAGAACAAATCCAAATTTGGTCTATCTAACGAGCACACCTCTATCTTTACTACAAACAACACTTTAAACATTTTATTAAAATAATCCGAAAGTGTAAGTGTAAGTGTTTAAACTGTACTTCAATGAGTTTTATTTTAGGATATTAGCAATAGTAGCTTATTTTGTAAAATAATTGTAGGGCAAGTATCATTTGCTAATTACGTACGTTTGATAACTACAGTTTTGCCTTTAAAATATGCAATTGATAGCAGATTTTTGAATGAAATGTTATCTGACAGTTTGCGCTTTATGTATTATGTAAAA
>NW_012043851.1:0-936 GCF_000956235.1 Wasmannia auropunctata
GTGCTCTTCCGATCTGTCTGAAAAATTTTTCTCTCTCGGGCTTGATTTTTGAGATATTCGACTGGATGGATTAAAATGGTCCACCCTGTATATATATATATACATATATATATATATATATATTATATACGTATGCAATTAAATTAATTTTGTTCTTTTATTACATTTGATTTATATACAGACCGTCAAAGTTTGAAGCCACCTAAATAATTTCTGAATTGTTCGAGATATTGAATTGAAATAGGGTTACATGAAAATGGTGTCATGAAATCTATTATTTAACCTTGAATACTTTAAGAGAGGGGTTGGAGGGGGGGGATTGAAAATCTTAAATGGCATGTGGGGTCGAGTGAAGGTTTGTTTGAAAGGGCTTTTCGAGACGAGAAGAACGCCAGGTCGTTGAGATCTCTACGATTTTTTTTCGCAGTTATGCTCATTTGAACATTGGTAAAGGATCTTGATTGACCACATTACGATTGAACAATGCTCGATTGGACACGCACAATTGAACACGTACTATTGGACACCGTACTACAATTGGACACGAACATTGAACGAATGGACGCCGCACGATTGGACACCAAACGATTGGACACCGCATGATTGGACACCGCACGATTGGACACCGTACTATTGGACACCGAACGATTGGATACCGCACGATTTTACACAAAGCGAGATCCAAGAGATGGTTTGGGTGAGGTCAGATTTTTTAAGTGGAGCCTCCATAGGAGAGGGGGGGGAAGCATATTGTCTCCACGTATTCATTTTACAACACGAAGCGAGGATTTACATGGGTTTGCAATTTCTTATGCAAAGGGAAGTCCGCCTTACGCCAAGAGATGATTTGGGTTAAGTTAGGTTATCTTTTTTGGGTCCGTAGGAGGGGCGGAACATGCTGCCTTTACGCATATACTTTACAACGCAAAAACGTTC
>NW_012043852.1:0-642 GCF_000956235.1 Wasmannia auropunctata
ATATTTTCGCTATTAAATATAGTATTTTTATAACAATTTCTTCACTTATAATGACGAAACATAATGTGCAAATCCAAACATACAGTGCATATCATTGACACATGCAGCGTAGCGACTTATCTCACGAATTACTGCGACGCCATGCATTTTTCCAATTTAAAACTCAATTTTCGATGTGTTCCCGATATGTGACGTAATTTTCACTAGCACCATTGGATTCCTCTGTTCAAAAACTATAAGAAACAATGTTAATTTTACTTTCCGCGAGCGAGTCAAAAATCGGCCTTTTCGTTACACCCTTCTTTACCACGAATAAATATGTTTGTCAAAAAATAGATACGTTCTCATTAGTACCTGTTTCTTCCATCTTTTCACCCGAAGATTGCACAATAAGCGACATGTTTGTAGGTAATTTTTTCAATTTTTTGTTTGCAGACGGAGCATTTTTTTCAATTACTTCAGTAATATTATCGCTGTCTTCACTATCCGATTCTGGTAAAACTTTCTTCCGCTTTCTTAGATGTCTACTTTTTTTTAATCTATCATCATCGTCGCAATCGGATACGATCAACGCCAGTTTTACCTTTTCTTTCGCACTTACCAAATTGTCTGAAATCAAATATATTACAATAAAATTTTATA
>NW_012043853.1:0-557 GCF_000956235.1 Wasmannia auropunctata
ATCTAGAAAACAAAACATTTTTGAGAAAAATGTTGAGACAAAAAGTCTATCTTGTGATCATATCTGTTTGACCTTGGGTGATGTCGTTAAGATTAGGGAAAGATTACTTTAAAGAAGGATGTTACGAAAAGGCCGATTTTTTACTCGCTCGCGGAAAATAAAATTGACATCGTTTCGTTAGTTTTTAAAACGAGGAATCCAATGGTGCTAGTGAAAATTACGTCACATGTCGGGAACACATCGAAAATTGAGTTCAAAGTCGAAAAAAAGGGTGGCTTACTCGGAAGATGCACGGCAATCCGCCGGGTGGGGAAGTCGTGACGATCAACATGTTCACGCAGGCGCACGGAACTTTCCGTTGCACCTGATATTTTCGCTATTAAATATAGAAATTTTATAACAATTTCTTCACTTATAATGACGAAACATAATGTGCAAATCCAAACATACAGTGCATATCATTGACACATGCAGCGTAGCGACTTATCTCACGAATTACTGCGACGCCATGCATTTTTCCAATTTAAAACTCAATTTTCGATGTGTTCCCGATATGT
>NW_012043854.1:0-665 GCF_000956235.1 Wasmannia auropunctata
CCCTGCCAATCGTCGTTTAAGCGGCTCCTTGTCAAAGTATTTCCACGCAAAGGAAACGTGACAATGAAGTGATCTTTGAACGAGAGGAGCGATTCAAACCTCCAGCCCATTGAATCGCTTCTCTGAATACCGAGGATATCACGTACGCTCCATAACATATGAGACGGATGTTACAATCACCTCTCTCTCTCTCTCTCTCTCTCTCTCTCTCTCTCTCTCTCTCTCTCTCTCTCTCTCTCCTCTCTCCTCTCTCCTTCCCCCTCTCTCTCCCCTTTCTCTGTCTTTCGAGAGGAGGGTGACCAGTGATCGGCACTGAAGTGCGCGCGCGAAGATTCGTCCTTTTCTCTCTCTGTCTCTTTATCAGATCTGTCTTGGAGGATGGAGGAATTAAGCTAGCTGTATGCGTTATTTTTCAGACAAGAATCAATCGATATGCGACTCAGGGAGTCCGTCTCGATCTCGGTGCCCAGTGGATTGAACAACAAGTAAGTATCCCGATGATGAGACGAGTGCTCGCAAAAGGGTTAATTGACGGCCGGCCGGGTCGGGACAATCACGTGCGGAGATAATGATCATCCTAATCGAGGCTAGAAACGGACGCGGAAATGTTAATGTCGCAGTTCGCGGAAAGCTAACTGCTATACTTCGTTCTCCATATTAAGTAC
>NW_012043855.1:0-672 GCF_000956235.1 Wasmannia auropunctata
ACGTTAATATGAACATTATTTACTTTAAAATTAAGTAATTCACAGAATTGATTAGATATGGTTATCTCTTTTAACCAAATGTTTTATCTTAAAATAATACTTTATATTAAAAAATAATAATTATACTATTATTAAATTAAAAAATAATATTAAAAATAATTATTTAGTTTTGACACACATTGGAAGTTAAAAATAACGAAATATTATTTAACTTGTAAAATTGACTTATATATGCTTCTTTATCATTTAACAGTACAAATAAGATTATTCAATGTGTATTTTCACGTATTTTGCCTTAAAAATAAATTTTTATATTTACCTAAATTTTCTGAAAGTTATTTCTATAAAAGAAAATGTTTATATCCTTTTACATTAATTAATATTAAAAATATACATTTTGACACATATAGAAGTTAAAAATAACGAAATGTTATTTAACTCCAGGATTTGGTTTACATTTAATATGTATTTAACAATACATGTGAAATTAAACAATTTGAATTAAACAAAAAATAATAGTTGGCAGGTTTAATTTATAATAACAAGTATTATAAAAAATTATGATCTTTACATAGCTGAATATTACTTATATAATTATATAACTGAAATAAAGTAACAATTCAGGGGCGAGCTTCCCATACGAAAAAATGAAAAGAAATTCATATAAACACA
>NW_012043856.1:0-1001 GCF_000956235.1 Wasmannia auropunctata
GTTGTTATTGTGGAGTTAACAAATAATAATTTGTATAGTTGGTTATCATTGCAATTTATCTTTAAAAAATAAAAAGTAAAAAGCTAAATGGCGCGCGCAAAGTGCGCGTCTGTAATGTTTAGTACATTATAAAATTATACATTAAATATATTGTATTTCTTCTTTACTGGTACTATTTTTTTATTCATCGTCATTATCGTCAGCCTTCTCTTTCTCACTGTCAGAGTCACTCGATGACTCATAATCAGTAGCATTAACGTCACTTTCGTCATCTGTAAACAAAATTACAGTAATAAATAAATTGTTTGTAATTTTTAAAATGAAATGTTGCAATTTTCAATAGTACTCAATTGTAATAATGAATTATAAATTTAAAGTTATAAATTCGAAGTTGTAGTATAGATATTTAAAATTTCAATACACTCATTAACAAGTTTTTAATTTTTAAAAAATGTTATTTAATTCACGTACAAAAGTAAAGTGGCACGTTTAATTTACTACTTTAAAAATTTACCTGATTTGTTGTTATCTTCCAATTCTGTTACGATGACATCTTTGACAAGTGGTGGTAATTCGTCGCCTTCAAACCACTTAAAATCATATCGTTTTTCTTCTTCCGTTCTTAATTCTATCCACCCATAATCTGTTGGACATAAGTCTGTAGGAATTGTTTTATGAGCCTGACTCCATATTTGCGCTATATAAAGAGCTCTTCGTATTTGTTGTTCTAATTCTGATTTACATGGAGGCAAGCATGATGCATCATATTTTGTTATTGTTTTTTTGAATTGCTCTGATGATTTTTTAGCTTCGTAGGTACTTGAAAAAATTGCTAACCTTCCTTCATTAACACTATTGTAAAATAATCCCTAAGTTTCAGCGGTGATATTTAAATTTTGTCGATAAATAAAACTAGGCAGCACTGCACATGTAATACCAAAGCAGCCCGTATGTGGCAGCACCGTCGAGGTACCGATAAAGTAGCCCGTATGAGGCAGCAC
>NW_012043857.1:0-1037 GCF_000956235.1 Wasmannia auropunctata
TATTTTATAATTTATCGCTGTATCTCTCTCCCTCCCTTCTCTCTCTCTCTCTCTCTCTCTCTCTCTCTCTCATGCTATCTAGTCGTTCTTACCCCAATCCACCATCTCGCCAACCCCGGCCTTATTCATCTCCACAAGTCAGCAGTATCCGTGAGCAAGTGAGATGAAACGAGTGCGAGGAAAAAGGAGGAAAGAACGGCTGTATCCACGTAATAAACTTCCGGCCGTCCGCACGGGCGTCGCGACGACACCATCCGGGACGCATCGACCGCCATCTCCTTTGTCACCCTCTATCGAGAATATGAGAGGCGGGCGAGAAGGGAGCGATACGGAGGCCTCGCGAGACCGTTTTCAACGGGGAGAACTACCAAATTGCTCGACTACCCGGCTTTCTATTTTCATGAATTCCGACGAAACGTCTGCACGGAATCACAATCAACCTTTTGCCTATCCCACCCGCTTCTCTCAGCCGCTTATTATGGATTGTAAGTCGTGAAAGTAACGATCGCGACGAGGCTGATGAAATGGAGCGGCCGTTATGCCGAACTACCCGACGGTATCTACATCCCGCTCCCAAAAGTGTCATGAAACCGGTTGAAATATTAACCGGTGTTCATTCGTGAGACAATAATGCGTCAAGTATTACTGAAGTCTACAAGAAGATTACTATTTACGTTTGACCAATTTCTAAACTAAATCAAAACTATAGCAATAGTTGATCCCAGATCTCAGCCGTCGCAATTACAATGCCCTTAAAGGAATCGGGACGACATGTCTACGATGTACGTTTTATTGGAATGACATTTCTATGTCTAACAGCCAAATTATCATAAGTCACGAAAGAAAGATTAGGAGTTCCGATACTATTACGTACCATAATGTTTGTAATTACGTGCAAAAGTTTGTAATAGAACAAAATTTTGAATTATATAAAATAAAGACTACAATTTGAAAACTTAAAATTATTTATGACGGCTAAAGAACCCGGCATAGTAGATTTCACGTTCAAAAATAATCAATCTTACCGTATTTTGATG
>NW_012043858.1:0-880 GCF_000956235.1 Wasmannia auropunctata
AATCTCGGATTAACGTTTGCGGAGGATCTTTTATTATTCGAGGAAAATTATCCCGTCGCATATCATACTATTAATGATCGTATCGATAGAAGACATGAAAGTAAGTATTTACTGATTATGCATATATAATTTTAACATTTTTATGTTTGATTTCTCTTTATCTTTTCCAATAATTTGTAGTTAGATGCTTTGGAGATGGCCGAAGCGTTGCCTGAAATTCAAGAAAATCAGTCAGTTAGATCGGCACAAGCCGCACAGCCGTATCCGTAAGTTACATCAATGTCGTGAGACATTATCTCCTGATTTTATTTAGATAAAAAGGGAAAGTGTTATCAGCGCTATTGGGTCGTACTACCTTTAGTTAACATTATTGAACAATAAAGTTTGATTAATGTAATAAAGCGCTGATAGCATGCTTCTCAAGTATGTCTTCTCTCTCTCTCTCTTTCATTCCTTCTCTTTTCTACTGATTTGTTTACTAATTCATTTACTAATTAACACTCATTTACTAATTAATTAATTCACTCCTCCCTATCGCTACTCACACTTGTCCCTTGCCTTACACATACATATACTAATTTACCTATTTGTAATTCTTATATATAATGATTGTAATGATTTGTAATTCCTATATAATGATTGTATGTTCAAACAGATCAATATTTCCACTGTGACTTCAAATGTTGAATTTATGACTATGACAAGTACTACGACAAGTATAAGACCTTCGTCGGCATGTTCTACTGCGAGTACTATGACAAGTACAAGACCTTTGTCGGCATGTTCTACTGCTTCTTCTGCTGGAGTTTCTGCAAGTTGCACATTTATTTTATAATTTATCGCTGTATCTCTCTCCCTCCCTTCTCTCTCTCTCTCTCTC
>NW_012043859.1:0-350 GCF_000956235.1 Wasmannia auropunctata
TTTCATATTAAAAATTGTTTTTCTATCGGTATTATAAAAATATTCATCACACGACGTAAATGAACATATGGTTATAAATTCATTTTGACGGTTGACGTAATATCGATCGTAATTGTATTTCTTTAATATTTTCCGATATTAATTAATTATTTAGTGTACAAATAGATTTCGTATAAAAGAAAAAGTAATTTCTTAGGAAAAATAATGATAATCTCGGTGTTGTTAAGAGAGCCCTCGTAGCATCTCTAGCATTTGTCATATCATCATGCATGAGCGCGCGAAATTTCAGCTCTGTGATTAGCCTACTTTAATCGCTACTAATTTAAAAACTATTATAGCCTCGACATTTT
>NW_012043860.1:0-598 GCF_000956235.1 Wasmannia auropunctata
TATATATATATATATATATATATAATGTCGGACAATATTTGCTTACCGAACGAATTGCATCGCGCGAGCGTGAGAGCGCTCATACGTGCGAAGCTGACGAACTCGCGTCTCGCGGCGATGTAATTGACGACCGCCGAACCGCCGAGAATCGAGATTACACGGGGATCGCGAGACCGTGCTGTGCCGCCCTTTGATTCGCTCTGTAATTCGAAGAATGTGACGGCATCGATGGCGGTTATTACGCCGGAAATAGGCGCCGTTAATTAAAGCCGTGACTTTGGCGTGATCGTTTTACTCGCGCAGAGCACGAGCGTTATCTGCGAGGAATGATCGTGTGAAAGCACATTCACATTGCAGTCCCTCTGTGCGGTGTAACGCTGATGATAGATATCGTATTTTGTTTAAAGAGAGCGCTCTGTCTCGCACACACAACAAGAGGGATGTTATTTCGCGTATCCCCCGGAATGGAAGCATCTGAATATTTTAGCGCACTAAACATTCGCTGCGCATGTACATATACTCGTGTCGCACTATGCGACACACGCGAGAGAGAGAGAGAGAGAGAGAGAGAGAGAGAGAGAGAGAGAGAGAGAGGGAG
>NW_012043861.1:0-880 GCF_000956235.1 Wasmannia auropunctata
ATCACAGCGAAAGACTTAGTCAATTTTAAAACTAGACGTGGAATGGCCTTATGAATTAACAAGATATGCGTTTTCGGAAGAGATGCGCGTTTCGTGAGATTACGTATACGCTTATGCATACAAAAGTACAAAAATCTCTCGATGCAGTTGCGGATATAACGCATATCGTACACATAACGCAATATACATGCTCTGCTCGCTTAACATTTACTCGTGGAATATACAGTGGTGAATGATACAAATGCTCTATTTCAAAACCCTATATCTTAAATAAAAGTTTAAGCTACGTGATGTATATATGGCAGTTCAGTTTCATTATATATATATATATATATATATAATGTCGGACAATATTTGCTTACCGAACGAATTGCATCGCGCGAGCGTGAGAGCGCTCATACGTGCGAAGCTGACGAACTCGCGTCTCGCGGCGATGTAATTGACGACCGCCGAACCGCCGAGAATCGAGATTACACGGGGATCGCGAGACCGTGCTGTGCCGCCCTTTGATTCGCTCTGTAATTCGAAGAATGTGACGGCATCGATGGCGGTTATTACGCCGGAAATAGGCGCCGTTAATTAAAGCCGTGACTTTGGCGTGATCGTTTTACTCGCGCAGAGCACGAGCGTTATCTGCGAGGAATGATCGTGTGAAAGCACATTCACATTGCAGTCCCTCTGTGCGGTGTAACGCTGATGATAGATATCGTATTTTGTTTAAAGAGAGCGCTCTGTCTCGCACACACAACAAGAGGGATGTTATTTCGCGTATCCCCCGGAATGGAAGCATCTGAATATTTTAGCGCACTAAACATTCGCTGCGCATGTACATATACTCGTGTCGCACTATGCGACACACGCGAGAGAGAGAGAGAGAGAG
>NW_012043862.1:0-794 GCF_000956235.1 Wasmannia auropunctata
CTCTCTCTCTCTCTCTCTCTCTCTCTCTCTCTCTCTCTCTCTCTCTCTCTCTCTCTCTCTCTCCGGCGCTTACATCGAGTCGGGATCGATAAACTAAGTCCATATATTGCGACGTGTATTCGAATCGCCGTTAGCGGCTGAAACTGAAGCGCGGCGCGCGTTTCCCTCAACTTTATTATCTCGTCAATAGTAAAAGTGAGAGTATAAGAATAAATTGTTTAATCCCCTCTGCTCTCCCCCCTGCGTTCGACATGTGACCGATAAACTTTTTTTGACAGACGAATGTGCTAAAAATTGTATTTTCTTTTTTTTTGTATTCTCGTCTGTCAAATCCTCCCATTTTTATGTACTTTTTACAAAAAGAATTTGGCAGTTTTTTTATAAACTTTTTTTATTTTTTTACCACGTTCAGTCAATAGCGTTTCGTTACGATATTTTATAATTTTATAACGAATTTCCCGGACTGTTTCACTCTATCAGATTTCGTAAAAATGTTAAAGTATCACCCATCGGCTGCATTGTGTTTCAACGAGGAAAATTTGTCGGGATTATTTTGTCCTCTAATATCGGCACACTATCTGGTACACATTATTAAAATCGTTGGAAGCTGTTTTCAATTTTATGCTAAATGAAGCTCCGTGTCTCTCTCTCTCTCTCTCTCTCTCTCTCTGTCTTTTTCTTTCCCCCCTCTTTCTTCCTTCTCTTTCTCTTCCTGGTATGAACCACGACCGCAGACTGATCAGTGAATATTGAAAACCTGAGAACGTGCCCTTTCGCATCGCTCTCTCTCTCTC
>NW_012043863.1:0-657 GCF_000956235.1 Wasmannia auropunctata
AAATGCCGAGCAATTAAAATCGATCAGAGGCGAAATTATTTCGCCTCTTTGATAAGAAATATTGTCTCGTTTATTTAAAACATCGCTGCAGGGAGAGCTGCTATTTAGCGCTGTGCTTTTGTAAAAGCATAAGCCAAAGCCTATCGCAGGCAAATTTACATAAGAGCATAGCGTACAAGCGTCTCCGGCCAATGAGGCTTCTGGTATAAGCTTTACAGTACAATGCAGCGGCTTACGTCGGGCGCTTCATTGGCCGACGCGTTTATATGCTACGACGATGTTCTTATGTAAATTAGCATGCGCAATGCCGCTGACGTATCAATATTAATATAACTATAGAAACAGTGGCAAAAGGCGACGTAACCTCATTAAGATATGCACAACGCCGAGACAGCACAATGCCAGCTTGGAATTAATATTTACTCACATTATAATAAAACGCAATATTAAATTCAGACCATATATCGCGCGCGAAAACAAGATCTAGCTAGAATGAGAGTCGAAATGTGTTTCTTCCTACACGGAAAGAACGATTTTGTTGAAAGGTCTAAAAATTTTGCTAAAAACAGATCTGAAAATAATTTTTTGTTGAATCATCAAAATAATTTGTTGGAATGTCAAAGCTGATAAGCATTGCTATAGTCACTTATACACATC
>NW_012043864.1:0-384 GCF_000956235.1 Wasmannia auropunctata
GCGTATTGCCTCCGAGAGTTGCGGCAGTACTGGCCGCTCAAATCATCCCCGCATTCCACGCGGTCGATCTTCTGAAAGATTCGGTGTTATGTCACGACTGCCCTGTTTTCGTTTTGGGGCATGCAAGTCATGGCGAATCTTCGAAAAGACCGCGCCGGCCATGGCTCGATAGTCACGTGACTTCCCGCGAGCAACGCCCTCCCGTTCAAAGCGGAAGTCGAGGCTGCGCCGCTCGGGGCTCGGCGCAAAGCAGAAACTCGCGGCTAGAGCAAGGCTGTCGGCTGCGCTGCTCAATGCGCGCGCTGATTTCGAACATATTTAATTTGCAATATATAACATTTTATAGATTATTTTGTCTTTAAATAAGTTACTTATCTAAAGATT
>NW_012043865.1:0-398 GCF_000956235.1 Wasmannia auropunctata
CGACGACGGCGGCGACGACGACGACGACGACGACGACGACGACGACGACGACGACGACGTATCTGAATGACATAAAATCGGGACAAAAAAATGCATACACCTTATGCGCTTGTGCATTAAATGCACTTATGGACATCGCTATTACAGCATTGTGATTGGAAAAATATAGACTTTTTCACAAAATAGGCATTTACCGATAATATTCATATAATTAAAAGATATAATAATTTATTGCTATAGAAACGTTATTTGTCCGGTAAAGGATACACTGTAGCGTCTCTGTATGTAACGAAAAAATATACTTGGCGGGAGCCGCTACCGCGTCTCCTGATATAATTAAAAGATATAATAATTTATTGCTATAGAAACGTTATCCGTCCGGTAAAAGATACACTGTA
>NW_012043866.1:0-500 GCF_000956235.1 Wasmannia auropunctata
ACTCGGCTAACCCATAACTTGTGTAATGGTCGTGATGTGACAGTGATGCATGTGATGCGCATATTGAAATTGTAAACCGCGATGTGAATCTCTTTTGACGTGATAGTGCTATGGATGGATAAAACTATAGAAGCAGTAAAATTAGGAACACCGATAAATATTACTAGCAAATTATATAAGGTTCCACGATCATCTCTTCATAGCAAGATTGTAAAAAAATATATTCATGAAAAGACTGGAGCAGGTATCGTATTAACTTCGGAAGAAGAAAATAATCTTGTGCAATGGATTCTTTATATGTGTTCTCTTGGCTGTCCAGCTAATCACTTGCTTGCAGATTTTGTTATTATTAACCATCAATCTGATGTAAATTTACAGTCGTGGACAATGAGATTGTAACACATTTTTCAGTGAATTTACGAATGCGTAAACTCACAAACATGTTATATATAATTAAAATAACACTATTCTAAATGTTAATACTAACATCAACTTATATC
>NW_012043867.1:0-429 GCF_000956235.1 Wasmannia auropunctata
TTCGGAGGAATTAAACTTTCTGACTAAACAAGTAAATAAAATTCACAAAGACTTGGAAAATAACGAGAAATTATTTTACCAACAAAAACAATTTATATACCCCATGACCACTAGCGGCGCAATAATTCTCATCGCCGTAGTACTCATAGTATTGTTACGCCCGGGAGTCGTTCTCGCGCACTCGCGTTCGCGTTCGCGTTCGCGTTCCGACGCTTTCGCGGAAATAAGGGGACTCGCTTACAAAATGAATAAACTCTTTAATGAACACAACAACGCACGTAATACAAGAAACACAGAGTAGGTCAGAGCACGTCCGTTCGCACTGACAGCTCAGCTCTCTCTCTCTAATGGCGTCCGTTTGACAGCCGACAGTCCGTCGTCCAGGAAACAATCTCCTCTCGTCGGCTCGTTCGTACATACGGGATGACG
>NW_012043868.1:0-436 GCF_000956235.1 Wasmannia auropunctata
ATCGAACCCAAGTTATCGATTAAGTTTAGTTAGAACTTAATCGATTCGACCATTATTGAGATCTCAAAATCTCGGGTGCAACGCGACGGCTCGCGTTAAGAGACCCGGCATGGCTTGTTTGAACACTTGACACCAAGCCACTACCGTGTCTCCTGATACAATTTCTACATTTAGAGATGTAAGAATATTATGACTATTTATTCATAGCCCTAGATCAAATTATTCATAATATTCTTCCATTCCTAAATGTAGAAATTGTATTTTGAAAACACAGCAATTGAGAAAATTAATTTTCAAGACAGTGAGTATGAAAGTAAAAAGGGAAAATGTATCTTACTACTTTTTTTTATGGAAAGTCAAATGGACAAAATGTATAAATCCGCGTGATTTATTATTACAATTTTTTTGTAAAAATTACAAATTTTAATTTAACAAA
>NW_012043869.1:0-579 GCF_000956235.1 Wasmannia auropunctata
TTTTTTTTTACTTTTCTATATATATATAGGCCATTCCACGTGAAGCGGATCAGTCATCTCTCAGTAAATTTTTTTAAATTTTGCACAAAGGTAGTACTTTGGAAGATAGAATTTTGTGCCAAAGGTATTTTTTTCTTATTGCAAAATTAATCGAGATATAAACAATTAAAAATTAGACTTATTTTATTTTTACAAAAATTCATAGCTCTGTTACTAATAATGCTAGCTAACTGTCTTTTTTTTTAAAATACGCAAAAAATGTTCTAGTTTACGAAGAAAAAAATAAAGATTCAAAAATGTTTTGTTTTCCATTGTTTATTTAACAATAAACTTTTCAACAATTTTTTTAACAATTGAGGAGAGAGTCGAAAAATCTGAAAAAATATTTTTATATATTTTCAGTTTTTCTATATCTTAGAAAAAAACTCAAGAACGTGTTTTGCCTCGTTTTTGAGAAAAAAATTTTTTTAATTTTGATGTGGGGAAAATCTGTCGACTTTCAGCATACGACTCTTACAAAAACAGCCAAACTTACAAAATATCCCTACCATACTGCTAGTATGTTGTTCGCAGCCGCTA
>NW_012043870.1:0-306 GCF_000956235.1 Wasmannia auropunctata
TTGTCACAAGTGGTCACTGTCGGACCAAGAGTGATCCATCCAGTGACAAGGAGCCCCTTCACCACGGCAAGGTGACGAGTCTCGACGGGGAATATGTACAAATAAACAAGTATATACAAATTAACAATATATACAGATCAACAAATATATACAAATGAACTATATACAAATTGACAAGTATATACAAATTGACAAGTATATACAAATTGACAAGTATATACAAATTAACAATATATACAAATTAACAATATATACAAATCAACAAATATAAACAAATAAACAACTATATACAAATAAACAACTATA
>NW_012043871.1:0-346 GCF_000956235.1 Wasmannia auropunctata
TTACGTCGAGAAGACGACATTGGTCTGTAAATGTAGCAAACAACGTGACGCGCGACTCGTTCTTAGACCTTGTCACGAGTGGTCACTGTCGGACCAAGAGTGATCCATCCAGTGACAAGGAGCCCCTTCACCACGGCAAGGTGACGAGTCTCGACGGGGAATATGTACAAATAAACAAGTATATACAAATTAACAATATATACAGATCAACAAATATATACAAATGAACTATATACAAATTGACAAGTATATACAAATTGACAAGTATATACAAATTGACAAGTATATACAAATTAACAATATATACAAATTAACAATATATACAAATCAACAAATATAAACAAAT
>NW_012043872.1:0-319 GCF_000956235.1 Wasmannia auropunctata
TTCGGGCGCAGGAACCACGCAAACGTAGTCCCGCAGCCCGCGCCACGCGTCCGCCTCCGAAAATCAGAAGGACGCAGGACTCGAAACCACCGCCCGCGGTCGGGTCCGTAGAACCCTTGTGACGGACGGTCCAAAAAGGGACGTCCCGTCACAATATATATATATATATATATGGGCCATTCCACGTGAAACGGATCAGTCATCTCTCAGAAATTTTTCTAATTTTGCACAAAGGTAGTACTTTGGGAGATAGAATTTTGTGCCAAAGGATTTTTTTCTTATTGCAAAATTAATCGAGATATAAAGAATTAAAATTAGA
>NW_012043873.1:0-521 GCF_000956235.1 Wasmannia auropunctata
CTCACCCTCCGGGACAGATTCTATGGAGGGCCGTCCCTGGCTGCCGGTCTGATCCTCCGGGGCGCCCTGTCGCGTTGCCGGCTACGGGGTCTCTCGCCCGATCTGGGGGCGTAGAGTGGCCATCCCCATCGTCCTCGCCTTAGCTGACTCGCACCGGAACCTGGAATGAAGCTCGGCAGCGTAATTGTTCTCAAGTGGTGTAAAGGAACGCGGACTCAAATACGACCTGTATGCGCGACTTCTCCGTCCTTGGGGTCCTCCTCTTGTGGCTGCTGCGCCGTCGGTGAGACGGATGAAATTTTACAAGGTCTCCGGGAGCCGCCGATACGCTAAGTTAAATAGTCGAGATCGCTACGGACTAAGAAGTAATTACAAACGATAATCGGTATTCGGGCGCGGGAACCACGCAAACGTAGTCCCGCAGCCCGTGCCACGCGTCCGCCTCCGAAATTCGGAAGGACGCAGGACTCGAAACCACCGCCCGCGGTCGGGTCCATAGAACCCTTCGTGACGGACGGTCC
>NW_012043874.1:0-518 GCF_000956235.1 Wasmannia auropunctata
CGTTATTATTTTTTATTGTTTTATATCAATGTCACAGTTATTTTATTTTTGTTAAACTTTTTTTGTTAATTTTTAATCAATTTTAAATTTTTATACATATTTACTTTCAGTTTTATTATTTTTTGGTGTTTTTTATCAATTTTATAATTTTTTTTCAAATAAAATAATTCTATTTATCACTTATGAAAAGCATAAAAACAGGTGGAGCATTGATAGATATTACAATCTATACACATTCTTTGTATTCTCGAAGCACATTTTGCGTAATTTGAACAGTATTTTTTCAATTTTACTGTTTGAAATTGAATTTTGTGATGACAAGCATAGCTTGGCAGACAGCGTGCCGGTTTGCCAAGTTACGCTTGTCCTCACAAAATTCAATTTCAAACAATAAAATTGAAAAAATACTGTTCAAGGTAAATATTGATAACAACGGACCCAGCCCCAATGACCTTGACCTTCATATATGTTGTCAAGGTCATGACCCTGAGTGACTATCAAGAGATTTTAGCCGTCGA
>NW_012043875.1:0-378 GCF_000956235.1 Wasmannia auropunctata
AGCATCCATGAACTCTAAACTTTATAATGTGCACATACTCATTTCAAAATTCATGATGGCGGCATTGAAAATGGCGGCCGAAAGCTCGAAATGTTACGATATTGTGCAAATTCATTTTAAAAAATGCAGTAATCATCATGACTGGTGTGTTCTTATCAATATCGTGATATTATATAATTAAAATAACATTAAAATTATTGCAACAATATGGCGGACACAAAATGGCCGATCATAACGTGCTAAAAAACGTCAGAAGATGGGTATATAAAAGCGTTATATTTTTTATTGTTTTATATCAATGTCACAGTATTTTATTTTTCGTTAAACTTTTTTTGTTAATTTTTAATCAATTATAAAATTTTTATACATATTTACTTT
>NW_012043876.1:0-346 GCF_000956235.1 Wasmannia auropunctata
TCCAACAGGTGCAACTACCAACATACAACTGCAACAATTGGCTGAACGTATGCATATTCCATATTTCAGAGGTATTTTCATGCGAACCACTTTACCGACGGAAGGAGTACGTCAAAATGAGAGCGGTATCGTGAATTTGGACAATGCTGAGGGACTCGGTACTCATTGGGTAGCATACGCAAAGAGGGGCAATCGTGCTATATATTTCGACAGTTTTGGTAATCTTCGTCCACCAAGAGAATTGGTGCGATATCTACGTGACAACGAGACGCAAATCGAATTCAACCGCACGCCTTATCAACGTTATGATCAAAGCAATTGTGGTCAACTGAGTCTACAGTTTTTA
>NW_012043877.1:0-922 GCF_000956235.1 Wasmannia auropunctata
ATGATGACGAAGCCTCGGGATTGGTCGGAATGGAGTGTAATAACTTATAGAATTTTAAAGTATTTTCAAGCGACTTTATTGAGATTCAGAGCTCGGATCTGAGCTTCTCTACTTTGAATCCGCTCTCTGATCTACACAACAGCGATCAGAGGAGGTCCTTTTATAAGCATTTTACTTAATAAGAGAAGGGGTAGTTTCTATTCTATCGCTGTGAGTCATACTAGCGCAGATCGACCCACATACCATATACGGAGTGAAAGTAACAAAATGTAACTATATAAGGTAATGGTCTATCGCCTAGACTAGAGTCCTAGATTATCAGAGAAGCGCGACCGGTGTTACGAGTCCTGATTGGACACGCAAATGGCGGGTGATACCCGATTGACCACGTCCCGATTGACCACCAGCCACTCACAGCGCTTGAACAGTGGAAAATCTCTAGGCACCGGCCGCTGAGTGGCTGTGGTCAATCGGGACGTGGTCAAACGGGACGCTCCCGCAAATGGCCAATCATAAGATTGATTTATCGCTATTATAAATGGCTGCCGAATAAATCAAACTTATGATTGGCCATTCGACGTCATTTTTAATATTTTCTAGTACTTTTGCGATACTGCCATAAGCCGGTCGCGCTTCTCTGATAATCTAGGACTCTAGCCTAGACCAACGCTTCCATATATGGCGGTGTCCTACTTTTAGACTAGATTCACTCTGACGCATCATTTCGGTCAAGGTTTCTAATTCTATTTTAGAACGCATACGGTGGCTAAGGCTTTCCTTTCTTATTCTTACGAAGCAAAAGCAACTGCTTGCGAGAGTAATACTTTCTTGAATTTTGAGAAATATTATCCATGAGATATTAAGAAACAATTTAAGAGACAATCTCGACTTATTTGGAAAACATCAGTTATTTAATAAATAA
>NW_012043878.1:0-466 GCF_000956235.1 Wasmannia auropunctata
TAAAATGCTTATAAAAGGACCTCCTCTGATCGCTGTTGCGTAGATCAGAGAGCGGATTCGAAGTAGAGAAGCTCAGATCCGAGCTCTGAATCTCAATAAAGTCGCTTGAAAATACTTTAAAATTCTACAAGTTATTACACTCCATTCCGACCAATCCCGAGGCTTCGTCATCATTCGGACGTCCAGTAAATAATCCTGAGGTTTTAACCCTCTTAACCGCCAGCGAAGGACCCACAAAACGACGCTCTGCAGGGAACGAACAGGAGTTCGCTTCACCAGGACGTCACAGTATTAATTTTTGGTGGCAGCGGTGGGATTCCTGAAAAGCATCGAAGAGAGTCAGCCGATTCTCTGGACACCAGGAGGACTAACAGCAGAAGAGGACTCAGTTGCAGTAGCTCCAGTGGCTCCAAGCCGTTCTGCACATCCTGTCTCTACATCGAGGAGAAGAGGAACTTCTGGAAGA
>NW_012043878.1:8003-8497 GCF_000956235.1 Wasmannia auropunctata
TTTAGCTTCCGGATTTCATCAAATTATGATGGACAAAGAGGATAAACATAAAACCGCATTCTCAACGCCGTATGGACATTTTGAATATAATCGTATGCCATTTGGATTAAAAAATGCTCCTGCTACTTTTCAAAGACTAATGGACCAAGTATTAACAGGCTTACAGGGAATTGAATTATTCGTTTATCTCGATGACATAGTAATATATGCACGATCACTCGAAGAGCATGAAACAAAATTCCATAGACTTATGAAACGATTGTCAGAAGCGAATTTATTTTTGCAACCGGACAAATGTGAATTTTTAAAGAGAGAAGTAATTTATCTGGGACACATAATAACTGAAAATGGAGTAAAACCAGATCCAAGAAAAATTATTGCTGTAAAGAATTTTCCAATTCCAAAAACACGAAAAAATATTAAACAATTTCTTGGTCTTGCTGGATATTATCGTAGGTTTATTGAAAACTTTTCTAAGATTGCCAAGCCTCTTT
>NW_012043879.1:0-564 GCF_000956235.1 Wasmannia auropunctata
GCGGGGTGCGGGATGCGCGGGGACGGGGGAACCGCGTTGTGGGTGCGGGATGCGCGGGGACGGGGGAACCGCGTTGCGGATCCGCGGGGACGGGGGAACCNCGTCGTAGATGCGGGATCCGCGGGGAAAGGGAACCGCGCTCGCGTTCGCGCTCGCGCTTGCCGCCGCTGCCGCCGCCGCCGCCGCCGCCGCCGCTCGCGTTCGCCGCCGCCGCCGCCGCGTTCGCGCTCGCCGCGTTCGCCGCCGTTGCGCACGGGCCCCACCCCACCCGTTATCGCTCGCGGTCCCACCCGCACGTACGCGAAGAGGAATAAGGAAGAGTAAAGGGAAAATAATAATTATTAATATAATAGAGAAGAAATGTTATATTTTACCGAAGAATATAGTTAATAAAGATACTAGCCGCGGGGTCGCGAAAGGGGGTTCCAGCGCAGGCCCCGTTGCAATTTTCTTTCTCCCTCCCGCGGTATCTCTGTCCCACCAGTGATTCTCGCGCGCGATGTAATTCGATGAAGAGATAAGGAACAAAAAATTTAACACATAATGTATATTTAATTGACAATG
>NW_012043880.1:0-525 GCF_000956235.1 Wasmannia auropunctata
TACTCGAAAAATATAATACAAATAATCTAAATAATAATAGTAAATAACACGTGAATTGACAACGTAATTTGCATTTACTGATTAATAAATAAATAAAGAATGTATTATTACAGATTGTGAATAAATATATACATAAGTATATACATACATGAATGTTATGATTAATGTATTGTAAAGGGCGTATTATCACGTATTATTATTTACTTTTATATTTATAAATAAATAATAGAGCGTCTGTGCTACGGCATAAATCCCACGCGCTAAAAATGCCATATACCCCAACGAGACAATAAACTAAATAAAGAATACAAGAGCTAAGCTTGTATTTTGCTATACTCTATCCTTTACTAATCCTCTACACTTATATACCACGAAATAATCACGAAGCCTTTTACATTTCCTACAATAATCATTTTATGTAGATTATAACTTATGATTGCGCTACTTATTATAGTGATAAATCAATTTAACTTACAATAATTTTATAAATATTAACAGTAAAAAACTGAAATCACAACACAATAC
>NW_012043881.1:0-619 GCF_000956235.1 Wasmannia auropunctata
AAGGGTTTAAAGAAATTTTTTTTATAATATAAAAAATAAATAATTTAGATTTCTAATATTTTTTTCATAATAGTAAACAGTATAAAGTTTTTACTGGCATAGTTCATTTAAACTTAATAAATAATATCTGATAAATTAAGTTTTTATTAATAGGTGCGGCGTATATACCACCGCACCTATTAATAAAAACTTAATTTATCAGATATTATTTATTATAAAAAAAATATTAGGAATCTAAATTATTTATTTTTTATATTATAAAAATTTCTTTAAACCCTTGCATTTTTGCCTTATAAAAATAGGGGTGGGTTATACGGCTACTCATGAGTGAGATAAATGACTCGAAAAATATAATACAAATAATCTAAATAATAATAGTAAATAACGTGAATTGACAACGTAATTTGCATTTACTGATTAATAAATAAATAAAGAATGTATTATTACAGATTGTGAATAAATATATACATAAGTATATACATACATGAATGTTATGATTAATGTATTGTAAAGGGCGTATTATCATGTATTATTATTTACTTTTATATTTATAAATAAATAATAGAGCGTCTGTGCTACGGCATAAATCCCACGCGCTAAAAATGCCATATATCCCAAA
>NW_012043882.1:0-417 GCF_000956235.1 Wasmannia auropunctata
ATATGAAAGTAAATAATAATACGTGATAATACGCCCTTTACAATACATTAATCATAACATTCATGTATGTATATACTTATGTATATATTTATTTATAATCTGTAATAATACATTCTTTATTTATTTATTAATTACGTAATTAGTAAATGCAAATTACGTTGTCAATTCACGTGTTATTTACTATTATTATTTAGATTATTTGCATATTATTCGAGTCATTTATCCCACTCATGAGTAGCCGTATAACCCACCCCTATTTTTGTAAGGCAAAAATGCAAGGGTTTAAAGAAATTTCTTTTTATAATATAAAAAATAAATAATTTAGATTCCTAATATTTTTTTTATAATAGTAAACAGTATAAAGTTTTTACTGGCATAGTTCATTTAAACTTAATAAATAATATCTGATAAATTAAA
>NW_012043883.1:0-642 GCF_000956235.1 Wasmannia auropunctata
ATTAAATTTAAAATCGACTTACAGTATCTTAAAGTAGAGATTTCAAGCTTTCATTTGAAAAAAAGTTCATTATTTTACGATGATTTTTCGCGGAGTTACCGTTAACCAAATTTGACCAATTTTTGCTCAAAATTTTTCTATGCCATAATTTTTTTGAGCAGTGTATATATACCTATATATATATATAGTATTTACATACTATTAATATTTACATATATATACAGGGTGGACCATTTTAATCCATCCAGTCGAATATCTCGAAAAATAAGCACACTAGGAAAAAATGTTTCAGGCAAAAGTTGTAGGGGGGTTTCGAGGGGGACATAAGATAATAACATTGGTTTGACCCTGAGTGGCGTCGTCAAGGTCAGGACAAGGTCACTTTGAATTTTTTAAATGGAACCCCCAATTTTTCATTACATGTTCTTATAGCACGCCTCGAGAACTTTTCAAAACACATAAATAAAATATTTTTTTATGAAATAAATCTTGAGTTATGAAGCTTGAAAGTTGGAGTACTGTCGGCATTAGCATCATCCAAGGTGTCCAAACACTAGCTAAAACCTTTTGAATGTTCAGGATCATGACATTGATAAAGGCCAACGACCTTGGTCATCTTTAGCTAGTGTTTGGACACCTTGA
>NW_012043884.1:0-733 GCF_000956235.1 Wasmannia auropunctata
TATAATAAATAAAATGAATATTTTTTAAAACACTTGTTATTTATTATTTATAACAAAAATTGCGCAATGATTAGTATTTTTGTAATTTATAAGAAAAAGAAAAATTAATTATAATATAATTAATTAGAAAATATAACATTTACATAAAAAAAAATTTGACACTGCGGGGACGCGAACTCTCGTCGGCCGCGAAGTAAAAAAACACCGCGCGCCTCAGTCTGCTCTGCTACGCCGCTTTCCTGCTTACCGACTCACGGTTCGGGTACTTACCGCACAGCTGATCGGACGACCAACTTTACTTGCAATTTTCTCAGAAACCAAAGCCCATTCACGCTAACCCTTTTACCGTGTTAGTACACGCAACCCCCTCTTTCGAATGGGTTATGGGTCATCTCATTCCGTATTTTACAGTTCGTGGCATCTCCTTGTTAGTTCCTCGACGACGAACACGTAGTTGACATTCACTTCCTCGACGGCGAAGACCTAAACGTCACCTAGACACTTAATTCCTCGACGGAAACCACACAGACATTCATTTCCTCAACGGTGATCACGTAGATATTCACTTTTTCGACGGCGAAGACCTAGACACTTAGTTCCTCGACGATGAATACGTAGACATTAACTTTCTCAACGGCAAAGACCTAGACGTCACCTAGACATTTAATTCCTCAACAGCAAACACATAGACATACATTTTCTCGATAGCGACCACGTAGCATTCACTTCCTCA
>NW_012043885.1:0-327 GCF_000956235.1 Wasmannia auropunctata
TGTGCAACCTATGCGCTGAGTGGGCTATAGTGGGGGAGTATGAATGTTAAAAATGGACTCCGAACGGAACAATGCCAAACGTTGCATTTCTTGCAAGTAATACAATAACGGAGAGTTCAGATTGTGTTACGAATGTCACAAATTTAAGTGTGTGTGCACTTGTATGTAAAAAAAAGAAAAAGATACAATAAACTAGGAGTATAATGAACCTAATTTATCAATTACACAATCTGTAATTTTTTCCGCTGCATTTTTCATACTTTACTACTAACATAACTTTCAAAATATAATTTTCCAAAAATAAACGTTTGGATATCAAATATAACA
>NW_012043886.1:0-353 GCF_000956235.1 Wasmannia auropunctata
TGCGTTCCGAATTGCGCTTGAAGCGCGTAGACTGCAATACTGATGCGGTACGCTTCGAAATCGTTCCGTTTTTTCAATGCGCGCATAATACGCATGAAGCGCTTGAGAATTTCGGAACGGTTTTCTGTGCAACCTATGCGCTGAGTGGGCTATAGTGGGGGAGTATGAATGTTAAAAATGGACTCCGAACGGAACAATGCCAAACGTTGCATTTCTTGCAAGTAATACAATAACGGAGAGTTCAGATTGTGTTACGAATGTCACAAATTTAAGTGTGTGTGCACTTGTATGTAAAAAAAAGAAAAAGATACAATAAACTAGGAGTATAATGAACCTAATTTATCAATTACACA
>NW_012043887.1:0-712 GCF_000956235.1 Wasmannia auropunctata
TCTTAAATGGTATGTGGAATTAAGTAAGTGCTCGTGTGAAAGGACTTTTCGAGACGAGAAGAACGCGAAATTGTTGAGATTGTACGATTTTTTTTACAAAGTTATGCTTATTTGAACATTGGTGTTATTTAACGCTAGCGAGGCTCACGGCGAGGACGCGAGAAAAATAAGGCTTCACGCAAATTCCTCACACAACACACACACGCGCGCACACACACACACTTCCACATGCATTTCCATCCACTCAGGAACATGCGCAAAGTTTTATCTTTCTCACGTTCTCGCCGTGTACCTCGCTAGTACCAAAAAAATACCGCAATATCTAAATGAGCATAATTCTGCGAAAAAAATGGTAGAGATCTCAACGAGACCTCGCATTCTTCTCGTTTCGGAAAGCCTTTTCAAACGAGCCCTCACTCGACCTCGTATGCATTTAAAATTTTCAGCCCCTCTCCCCACCTGCCCTCCCCCCTATAGAGAAAATTGAAGTGGGCGTTTAAATGATACGAGTAGATTATACATTTTGCCATTAACCCTATAAATTTCAATCCAATATCTCGATTAGAAATTATTTAAATGGCTCTAAATTTTTGGCAGTTCCTGTATACACTCACCTTTGAACATGTTGACATTGAATTTGTGTATTTTGATGAAAAGTTTTCATAAATTATTTATAATTAACGTTATCAAAGCATCTTTGAAGATCGGAAGA
>NW_012043888.1:0-314 GCF_000956235.1 Wasmannia auropunctata
AAATACGGCGGAAGAATAATCTGGAACGGAAGACGGCCGACTGTCGAGTATTTTCGACGGCCGGTAGAGAAAGCTTTTAATCCCCGGAGATATCAGTCGTTGCGGGAAACGGTGGATGAAGTTGGAATCATGTACCAGAGAATCTCGGAAAAGCGGTATAGAATACTTGTTCCCCTTGATTCAAAGTGCTGCGCAACGCGTGTTTGGACGGCCGCGAATATTCAGCCAAGGCCAAGCAAGAGCTTGGACCCCGGGAGCCTCGTGCGTTTGCGAATTTTCATGTTCGAGAACCCTGCTGAAAATATTCGATAAAA
>NW_012043889.1:0-795 GCF_000956235.1 Wasmannia auropunctata
TTTTCATCATGCTCAAGATAAAACTTATAATCTTTTATTGCAAACATTCTGCTGTCATGTTGCCAACAACATAATATACCACTATTGCTCATCGTTTGCTCTTAAAATTTCATCAACTGATTACACGTATAAGCAGTTATGTTACTGTATTCGTAATGTATTGTTTTTCGGTGTCAACAAATGTATGGCAAATATGCAACAACTCATGCAATGCATTAATTTGCTCGATAAGACGAATCCGTCTTGATTATGTTACGCGTTCGGTAGCCTACACGAATATTTTATTACACACGTAAATGTAACGTTTCGTTATCGGTTAAGTTGTCGGCTTCGCGACTTTATTATACGCATGCGGAATTAGTAACGCGTGATTTCGGTAAATCGGTGCGGCGCCAAATTAATTAACATTAATCGGGCGGAATCGCACGCGTATCGCGGGTGCTGTTGCACGCCGTGCGACAAAATGGCCGTTCGAATATTCGAACGTGCGGTATGTATGTACATATATTGGCCGTTTGAAAATACGGCGGGAGAATAATCTGGAACGGAAGACGGCCGACTGTCGAGTATTTTCGACGGCCGGTAGAGAAAGCTTTTAATCCCCGGAGATATATCAGTCGTTGCGGGAAACGGTGGATGAAGTTGGAATCATGTACCAGAGAATCTCGGAAAAGCGGTATAGAATACTTGTTCCCCTTGATTCGAAGTACTGCGCAACGCGTGTTTGGACGGCCACGAATATTCAGCCAAGGCCAAGCAAGAGCTTGGACCCCGGGCGCCTCGTGCGTTTGCGAA
>NW_012043890.1:0-742 GCF_000956235.1 Wasmannia auropunctata
TCTAACAGCATGTTGACGGCAACTTGATGGCAACATGACAGCAATATGTCATCATGATGTGATATCTGTAATAAACAGCATGTTGACAGCAACTAATGACAACATTTGCAAAAATATAAAAGCATTTGTATATTTGAAGAACATGTTAATATCCGATCTCTCTTATATATTTAGATAAAAATTTTGTTTTAGAACAAAAATCGCATATATCGCATTGTAAATTTAATGTCAAAACAATACCAAGCTTATTTGCTGCAAAAATATTATTCATATCTCATATTAAGTGCACATATGTATAGTGCAAATAATTATGACATGTCTAAACTTTGATTAGATATTGGTTATATAGAGAGCTTGACAAAATTTTAAATGCGAGAAGCAGTTAACAACAAACGCTATCTAGTGGCAGATTTGTAAGTATTTAAATATAATTTAAATTTGAAAATCTATATATTTTTTTGCCAAAAAGTTGTCGTACACATGTGACACTTTTTACTGTCAAAACTTTGTTAGCAACGAACTACAATTTAAAAAACTTTATAACTTAAAGACATATACACAACAACGAATGGAAAGCATAACATATGTTTTGTTGTCGACATGCTTTCATCATGCTCAAGATAAAACTTATAATCTTTTATTGCAAACATGTTGCTGTCATGTTGCCAACAACATAATATACCACTATTGCTCATCGTTTGCTCTTAAAATGTCATCAACTGATTACACGTATAAGCAGTTA
>NW_012043891.1:0-358 GCF_000956235.1 Wasmannia auropunctata
AACATGATGGCAATTATCTTCATCGGTTTGCTATCCTCGTCTAACAGCATGTTGACGGCAACTTGATGGCATCATGACAGCAATATGTCATCATGATGTGATATCTATAATAAACAGCATGTTGACAGCAACTAATGACAACATTTGCAAAAATATAAAAGCATTTGTATATTTGAAAAACATGTTAATATTCGATCTCTCTTATATATTTACATAAAAATTTTGTTTTAGAACAAAAATCGCATATATTGCATTGTAAATTTAATGTCAAAACAATACCAAGCTTATTTGCTGCAAACATATTATTCATATCTCATATTAAGTGCACATATGTATAGTGCAAATAATTATGACATGT
>NW_012043892.1:0-527 GCF_000956235.1 Wasmannia auropunctata
CTATTGTTAGAACTCTTGGGGTGCTATTCAGAACTGTCGACAGAACTGCCGGAACTGTTAAAAAAAATTTTTTTCAAAAATTTTTTAATTCGTGAAACGAAAAATCGCGATATCTTTTTTGATATTATTTTTACGGCTTCGAGTGATAAGAACTATCGTTAGAACTCTTGGGGTGCTATTCAGAACTGTCGACAGAACTGCCGGAACTGTAAAAAAAAATTTTTTCAAAATTTTTTCAATTCGTGAAACGAAAAATCGCGATATTTTTTTTCATATTTATTTCACGGCTACGATTGATAAGAACTATTGTTAGAACTCTTGGGGTGCTACCCAGAACTGTCGACAGTTCTGAATAGCACCCCAAGAGTTCTAACAATAGTTCTTATCACTCGAAGCCGTGAAATTAATATCAAAAAAGATATTGCGATTTTTCGTTTTACGAATCAAAACATTTTCGAAAAAAAATTTTTTTTAACAGTTCCGGCAGTTCTGTCGAGAGTTCTGGGTAGCACCCCAAGAGTTCTAAA
>NW_012043893.1:0-356 GCF_000956235.1 Wasmannia auropunctata
TTTTTCGAAACGTGGTATGAAAAATCGCGATATCTTTTTTGATATTAATTTCACGGCTTCGAGTGATAAGAACTATTGTTAGAACTCTTGGGGTGCTACCCAGAACTCTCGACAGAACTGCCGGAACTGTTAATTTTTCCACCCTTGGAACTTAGAAATTTTTCGAAACGTGGAACGAAAAATCGCGATATCTTTTTTGATATTAATTTCACGGCTTCGAGTGATAAGAACTATTGTTAGAACTCTTGGGGTGCTATTCAGAACTGTCGACAGAAATGCCGGAACTGTTAAAAAAAATTTTTTTCAAAAATTTTTCAATTCGTGAAACGAAAAATCACGATATCTTTTTTGATATT
>NW_012043894.1:0-427 GCF_000956235.1 Wasmannia auropunctata
AACTGTCGACAGAACTGCCGGAACTGTTAATTTTCCACCCTTGGGACTTAGAAATTTTTCGAAACGTGGAACGAAAAATCGCGATATCTTTTTTGATATTAATTTCACGGCTACGAGTGATAAGAACTATTGTTAGAACTCTTGGGGTGCTATTCAGAACTGTCGACAGAACTGCCGGAACTGTTAAAAATTTTTTCGCCCTCGGGACTTAGAAATTTTTCGAAACGTGGAATGAAAAATCGCGATATCTTTTTTGATATTAATTTCACGGCTTCGAGTGATAAGAACTATTGTTAGAACTCTTGGGGTGCTACCCAGAACTCTACGACTAGAACTGCCGGAACTGTTAATTTTCCACCCTTGGAACTTAGAAATTTTTCGAAACGTGGAACGAAAATCGCGATATCTTTTTTGATATTAATTTTAC
>NW_012043895.1:0-318 GCF_000956235.1 Wasmannia auropunctata
ACGTGTGCTCTTCCGATTTTCTAAAGAAAGAAAAATTTAAAAAAAAGTTTTGTATGAAAAACAGAAGAAAATTATGTGATTAAATAAGTAATTTTGTCTCTTTTGACGTTTTAAATCGCTAGAAAAGTTTTATACGTTTATCCCCGAAAATAGAGAAATTAGAAAAAAAGATAGGTATTAGAAAATCAATTCTTTTTACGTGTTTTAAATAATTTTGTATAATGTGAAATATGGAGAACAGAAATGTGAAGGAAGATTTTTTCTAAAGAAAGAAAAATTTAAAAAAAAGTTTTGTATGAAAAACAGAAGAGAATTATG
>NW_012043896.1:0-669 GCF_000956235.1 Wasmannia auropunctata
GCTTTGTAAGGGTGGCACCCGATTGAACACGTCCCAATTGACCACCACTCACAGCACTTGAATAGTGGAAAATCTCTAGGCACTGGCCGCTGTGAGTGGCTGTGGTCAATCGGGACGTAATCAAACGAGACGCTTTCGCTTTGTAGTTATATGAGCAATTGTAACACTTTACACTACTCACTTAATATTTGAAATACTTAAGAAATCAGTTAAATGATTGACTTGTATTTAATTTATATAATGTTAATGTTAATTCAAGATCTTCTGCTATTTCAGACAATATTAAGCAGTACAAAGCATATCAAACCAAGTGAGATTCGTAATCTTTTACAACCTTGGTTAGGCACTGGTCTTCTCACTAGTGAAGGTAACAATGATATATGTATACAAGAATATATGCTTTCAAAATAAAATTGTGTATTGGTTTATATTTTAGAAATAAAATAAAAACTAGAGGAAATAAGGGCTAATAAAACAAGTAAAAAAATATTGCAATATAATTATCTAACTCTATTCAATATATAATTAAAATGGGATGTTTTAATTATTACTGTATGCTTTATTATTGAATTTTATTATAGCTATCAAAAATTTGTATTACAATAATAATAGAATAAACAAATGATACACATTCTATGTACAGGGTGCAAAAGATCGGAAGAGCACACG
>NW_012043897.1:0-1448 GCF_000956235.1 Wasmannia auropunctata
TCTGGTGTATGCATCCGTCATCCGGATGATCTAGAGGTAATGAAATATAAAAGATATTGTGGTTTGTGTTATGGCTTTATTATTATTATATTTTATTAAAGGAGAAGTCTCCATAAGGGCCGATTTTGGCATCCTTCAGATTTTGTTCAAACACGTAAAATATATTTCTTGAGGTCAATTATATTCATTTAAAGTTATTTTAGCTTAAACGGAGCGATGCTGTTGCCATAGGAGTCTCCATAAGACTGGTTTTCGGCGTAATTTCAATTTCATTTTAAATAATCGAAAACGTTTTATTATTGTAAGAATAATCGAAATCAGGTAATTTTAGTTTAAACGGACAGGGAAAAAAATTGAAGTTTTCCTACAAGGTGAACTAAAAAAAACAGCAATAGAAAATGAAATAATATACACCAGTGCTCGGCATCACGTGCGCGAACGGTCGCGGCGGATCGACCATTATGTTTCGCGAGGTGAGGGGACATAAGCGTCGCCTAAGAAATCGGCTTGAAGTATGCAGCACTTTTTATTGGTGTGTTACAAGATAACAGATCGTCAAATACGTCCGTTAAAGCTAAAATTACCTGATTTCGATAATGCTTATAATAAAACGTTTCCAATTATTTAAAATAAAATTGAAATTAGACTCAAAACCGGCTATGGAGACTCCTGTGGCAACACCATCGCTCTGTTTAAGCTAAAATCTTTAATTGAATATAATTGATCTCAAGAAATAGATTCTTACGTGTTTGAACAAAATCTGAAGTGTGCCGAAATCGGCTTTTATGGAGACTCTTCCTTTATTATTAATTATACAATTAAGGTTTTTATTGTTTTTATTTATTTCGCAAAAATATATGCGTATAAAAAGTCTATTGAGGATAATTTAATTTTATAAAAAGGACTTTACAATAACAAAAAATTGATGACAAGTACATAAAAAGCATCTAAACGCTTTTTCTTTCTCCCGATTCTGCTCTCTTCCTGTGTTTTTGTTTCTCTCACCCTTTTTCCCTTTGAAGTGTTAATTAACAGAATATATAATAATTGACAAAATAAAACATTGAAAGTCCTTTAAAGAACAAAATCGCTTTATACATCAACTTACGTAAGATTGAACCAGAAAAATTATCATATTTCGCAAAATTATTGATCTTAAGAGTTCAGCGATTGCATTGATCTTGTAATCGGATTTGTTTGAATCAATATTGCACTTCAAAAGTGTTATTAGATTTTTCTTTTATTACAGATTTAGTTTTTAAGATATTTTAAATAAAGATTTATTTAATGTGTGTGTGAAATTCCGGATAAGCGCTACTTACATTATACGCTTTGTAAGGGTGGCACCCGATTGAACACGTCCCAATTGACCACCACTCATAGCACTTGAATAGTGGAAAATCTCTAGGCACTGGCCGCTGTGAGTGGCTGTGGTCAATCGGGACGTA
>NW_012043898.1:0-341 GCF_000956235.1 Wasmannia auropunctata
TATCGTTTCAATGTGAAAATAGATATGCTTCATACTATCATTATCAACATTTGTATAATCCAGAAATTATGATTAAATATATTAGTATGATTTTACTAATTGTTACCAAGTAATTATATAAATTATCCAATTATTTTTTCACAGATTTATGTAATATTGTTAATATTTATTTAATATTCAATTAAAAACAATAAATATATCGGATATTTTGTAAAGGCACACCTGGAAAGATGTTAAAGTTAAATTCTGTAATTGAAAGTTATGAACCTCGAGTTCTCGACTCTGTCTGAGACGTTCTTGTTGCAACATGGCATAAATCGGCACACTGGAAATTGGCACGA
>NW_012043899.1:0-444 GCF_000956235.1 Wasmannia auropunctata
TTCAACATCTCTTCTACAATTTATTAATATGAATATTCTGAAATATTCAAAAATTAGTAATTTTATAATTTCTAAAGAAAACTTCTAAAACCGCAAAAAATTTAAGGTATTTTTATATAGAAATCTTAATAAATTTAAAATATAAAAATTCTTAAAAATACTGTGAAATATTATGAAAACTCTTTTTTTCACCAGTGAATTCTGAATTATTGCAAAATTTCTAAATAATTTTTCAATATTTCTATATAACTTTTCAGAATTTTTCAGACTTTCTATATAAATAATTTTTTAGAAAATTTTTCAAATTCTGTATACAAATTGAAACAATTTCAGAAATTCTAAAAAATTCAACATCTTTTCTACAATTTAGTAATATGAATATTCTGAAATATTCAAAAATTAGTAATTTTATAATTTCTAAAGAAAACTTCTAAAACCTCAAAA
>NW_012043900.1:0-1371 GCF_000956235.1 Wasmannia auropunctata
GATCCGAAACAGAGATATCTGTAGCGAATACTGGAGGAAATGGAGCAACAGCACAAATAAAGGAGTTTTTGTTAAACATTGTGATATTCGGAGTCGCTTTGACTCCATTTTTGGCGGTGAAATATCTGCATCAACTAGTGTACGAGGTTCGATCAGGGGAATCCAAGAATAAGTAAAATAATATTGAGGGATTTCTGCATGGATGGATGATATGTATGGTGGAATAGCGGCTGACTCGCGCCTGACGGCGCGACAGCAAGCCGCTACTACTACTGATGGCTGCGCGCCTAGGCTTTCTCGTAAGTTAAAAACGTTCAAGAAGTGGATATAAGAGAGCTCCCAAGATCGGTTTGATATCCTCTGCCTTTACGGCAGAACCCCGCTCGTATACCTTGCAGCCATTCCTTGAAAGCCTTTCTCGGATTATAATCTCGAGCGGAGTCCTCTTACCAGGCGACGTAGCCTTGAGATAGTCAACTTAACTACAAAGAAATCGACAACTCGAAAGGTAACCGTACCTAAGCGGTGAGCCTGCCTGTCTGAAAAGCCCAGCGATTCCTCATCGGTTGAACCCGGTGATCATTCACCGACAGGACCCGATGGAAGTTTGCTTGCGGAACCCGGCGAAGGGCTTTGCTAGCTACCCCGGTGGCGCTTGATCTCTATCGAGCTATTGCCTCTTCCTCTTTCGCCCAGAAGAGCCATCCGGAAAGAGCAATCCGGGGGCACTCAGACGGAGCAACCTCCATTGGTACCTCCGTCATCGAGACCTTGGAAAAAAGACGTCCTTGCTGTGGCCAATATTCTCGGGTATAAAGAACTGACATTGTCCCTACCGAGTCCTTTTAAAGGATCAGCCCAATTTTCTTTCATCGCTAGAGAGCCTCTCAGCCTCACAGTACAAACCGTCCTTTTCAGGACGATCTATATTCAACATTAGCTATTCAACAAAAAAGCTAAATATACTAGCTAAAATATGATTATGGGAGCAGATGATGCAGAGAAGCTGAGCCGAGTCAAGGAAGGAGTTAATAAGACGCTGTTATTTGGTTTCCGATGCGTCGAATTTGACAGAGATCGTGAACAGAAACGGTAGTCATGCAGAGGGAATCATGAGAAAGTAACTGGGTGATTAGATTCGAACGCTGGGATTATATTAAAATGTCACAGCGGATTAGCTCACATATCGAATGAACGTGATCCCAATGGATGACAGAATAACGAAGACAATTCTTTCTATTATTTCCCAGATATACGATCTGCTGGGCCTGGTTAATCCGATTATCGTACAGGCGAAAAATATTTTACAACGATTATAGCAGTGCAAGATCAGTTAGGATGAATCGGTGCCGAGGTTTTTACATACAGATA
>NW_012043901.1:0-332 GCF_000956235.1 Wasmannia auropunctata
TAATGCCGACGCATATATTTTATACAGCGTCGGCATTATCGTCACCCCTCTATATTCCTCCACTACCACTCCCTGTCCTTCTTTCCTTATCGGAACTAACACTCCTTCCTTCCACTCATCCGGCCATTCCTCCCCCTTCCATACCCTATTACACGTCTTCCACACCCACTCTTCCATTTTCTCCCCTCCGTACTTCCACGCCTCACCCGGTACTTCGTCCACCCCCACTGCTTTTCCGTCCTTAACTTTTCCCAAAATTTCCCTGATTTCCTCTCTCTTCAAATCATCCTCTTCTTCCCTTCTTCCCCTCCTTTCCTCCCCCTGAACCACCC
>NW_012043902.1:0-339 GCF_000956235.1 Wasmannia auropunctata
ATTTATGTAAAAAATAGTTCCGACAGTATTTTATTGCTTTTGAGTCGCCATGGTTACGAATCTGAAATTTAAATTCCAAAATTCAAAATGGCGAATCCAATATGGCTGCCCGATATTGCAAAATTCAAAATAATCTAAATGAAAATCGTTTCTCGGGGATTTTTTAGGTCGCTGATTATGAATCTGTAGTCTGAATTCAAAAATTCAAAATAATTTGACTAAAGTCATCCTTTAAAAACCCCCAAACCATTTCTTGACTCTTTTTTATAATCTTTTAAAGATGAGTGTGAACAACGCGTAATTTTTCTAGATTTCAGTTTTCAGATCGGAAGAGCACAC
>NW_012043903.1:0-976 GCF_000956235.1 Wasmannia auropunctata
AAGGCCTGTCTACATAAGTCGCAAGACACAAACGCGGATGACGGTTCTCTCTTTTTCCTTTTTTTTTAGCCCCATCTACATAAGTCGCAAACATAAACGCGGAGAAAAAAAAGAAAGAAACGTCAAAAAAGAAAAGAAAGAGAGAAACGTCCGCGTTTGCATTTGCGACTTATGTAGATGGGCCTTTTGACGTTTCTTTCATTTTTTTCTCTGCGTTTGCGAATTGCGTTTTACGTGTTGCGGCCTTTAATACGCTATACAAAACAGTAAAATGATTTCAATACGAAGATTCAAATTATCTACTTATATTGACTATTCTAAAACATAACACGCATAAACCGTGATGTTTACAAGTTATCTTCGATAATATTAATCTGTAATCGTTGATGCGATTTGCCGGTAAAATGGTTTTCTCTATAATACACTGCAGATTCGTCGATAGCGATTGCGATTAGATAATGAATTTGAGATATCGGTTAATCGGGAAGGTTGTGTATATACACGCGTAAGGTGTCATATGTAACTTGCGTATTAGTGACACATCGTGAGAAACACGCCAGGGTTACGGTGAAAGAAGATGTAGAAAAAACGGAGGCGACGCTATACGACGAAAAGTCAAGGATGCTTTTCGTCACGGATAGCCTGCCAAGGATACATTGGAGACTATGCCTCACGGAAGGATAAGTTCTTATTAGCTCGAGAACTATGCGGCGTGAATAAGACGGAACTAACATTTTAATTAAGAGCCCGCAGTTTCAGATGTAATTTATCTCCGGCGTATCAGGGCTGGAGAGCCTCTTTGACAAACAGATCGCTGCCTGATAATCTATGCACTACATCATTGACACGAGTTGGATAGAATGTATAAATATTATATATGAAATAATATATTAGCTTCAAGTTTTCAATGTCTTTCTAATTTTTAATTTAAAAGAAATTAAATGTGTGTGTGTGTGTGTGTGTGTGTGTGTGTGTG
>NW_012043904.1:0-632 GCF_000956235.1 Wasmannia auropunctata
TCGTTGAACGTGTGTGGTCTCATAGTTAGTATGATCACGCGTATTTCAAATTTAAAAACTTAATTTAAATTAAATTCAAATTATGAAACGTTTGAGCTAACAAAGAATTCAAAGCGTGGAATTTAATGTTACAAAAATGATATTGGAAAATATTTGAACGTGAGCGTTATTACAGAAATAATTATTGCTCGTATAGATATATTACTAATATGTATGTATATTATTAATATGCATAATTAATAAATTTGACCATTCTTTTTTTGTTTCGATTTTTGTTTTTAAAATATAAATCACATGAAGTATCTGTTCAAATTGCAATCGCCTCGATACGTGTACGTGATTATCGGACGAATTGGTATTCGCAAACTAGTAGTGAGAAGAAATCATTGATGAAAAGTAGTGATGATGTGTGAAGCGTCCATCAACACTATCTGCTTGTTCGAGTTGTGCGTAAATGATAGCGCCGTGATTTTTGTGTATGCAACATCCATAAATTATTCCTCTGTATGCAAACAATTTATTTACATTCGCGAAGATAATGCGTAGCGATGCATTTCTTTTGATTATAAAAGTTTGTAAAATTTATAATAACCTTTATGCAAATTCAATTTAATTCTGGAAATGATTTACTT
>NW_012043905.1:0-1361 GCF_000956235.1 Wasmannia auropunctata
TGCCATACCGAAGAATCCTGCCGGCAAGATCCTACGCCGTGAACTTCGATTTATGATCTCTAAATGATAATAAAACTGGCATATAGGCTTGCTTACAAGTGTAAATATCCTTTGATAAAGACCAAAGTAAGGCAATTGTGTTAACTGCAGCTACAATAATTTTTAATATTTTTCATATCGCAAAGTGCAAACTGGCAATCGCTCAAGAAAAGTACTATGGTGCTAAGAAATATTTCTGCACTAATATAAACGTCTCATTGCAAAGAAAAGTAATCTTTTCGAATTTTTTGTTGTAGACACATAAATTTATTGCAACTTGTTGTCATATTGATTAATTCGTTAAATGAACCGTTGAACAATCGTGATCGAATAAATGCGAACTACAAATATTTTTAATTTAACCGTGCCATGCGTTTTATAATGCAAAACCCGCTCTCTCGAAAAGAATTATACAACAAAAAGTTTAAAATATTTATAAGATCGAATCTATGATGAAGCTCGAAAATGTGATAAAAGTTGTTAATCAATTACCGAAAATAATCTTTCCGTCAACAATATTATATGTTGTTTTACACTAGGCATGCTCTCTCGAAGAGTATTGAATGGTAAAGAAATATTAGAATATTAATTGTTGCATTAGGGATTGATATAGATTCAGAAAGTGACAGCGCTGAATGTTTATCGAAAAATATTTTTGTGTCAGTAATGTTTTTTCTAAGCGCGTTTTATTGAAGATAATCAAACAATAAGGTAATATAAAATATAGTTGCATTATACTGATAAAAAAAAACGAAGCTTTGAATGCGACGGATGACAATCTTGAAAATCATTTTTATGTTAGCAATGTCATACATACGTTTTGTAATGCAAGATGCTTTCTTGACAAGAATTGAACGATAAAGTGTTTGAATATTGTTGGAAATTACAGATCTACTTTGCGTAGTAGCGAGAAAGGTAAAGCTGTATACCCCCAAAGTTAGGTTTTCATCTTCAGGGTAACATCTGCTGTGGCAATCATCTCTCACTTGTCACACAAGAATTACTGATTGTGAGCGTCTCCTGGTATTAAGAGAATACAATTAGCTTTCCTGTCGTTGGATTTTCAACCCTTCAGGATATTGATCCACCCCACATCACCAAAATCGTATTCGTTATGGAGATTATCGATCGCATGATGATTTTACGGTCCAAAAATGAGCTTCAATTTTCATATGTCGATTAGTGCGTGAACCATCGATAATAGATATTGTTATAACATTGTATTATATTATTATTCCTGTAACATTTTAAAATAAATGAACAATATTTTCTGCAACATACCACAAGTTAATTACTGTAAATGCATTTGTTCGCTCGAGTAT
>NW_012043906.1:0-450 GCF_000956235.1 Wasmannia auropunctata
TTTAGTACGAATGCGTTATCACATTCAAATTTAAATCAATAATTAGTAAAACATGATGCCAGGAATGATACAATAACGGCATTCAATATTACATCACATTATTAACAATATTATTAGTTATTAGTGACATCACGCGGTGTGATAAACGCTTTGATAAAAAAAATTGTTAGTTATCCCTGCTGTCTCTGTGATATAATTATACGGTACAGCAAGAGCGTAAAAATATTCTGCCCCATCTGGGCATTGCTTTTTAATAGTAAAGGCGATCCAAGCGATGACCTGTACATACATTAATCGAGAAATTCAATTTATATTGCAGAGAAACTATCGCCGCAAAAATGGCTGTATGGCGGTGTGCAATTTATTGATGCCATACCGAAGAATCCTGCCGGCAAGATCCTACGCCGTGAACTTCGATTTATGATCTCTAAATGATAATAAAACTGGCAT
>NW_012043907.1:0-536 GCF_000956235.1 Wasmannia auropunctata
TCCATATAAGCGCGGTCGAGGCGTCTCGATGCGGAAAAAAAAACTCTAAAAAAAAAACATTAAATATTCCAAAAGGCGCAACTACCAACATACAACTGTAACAATTGGCTGAACGTATGCATATTCCATATTTCAGAGATATTTTCATGCGAACCACTTTACCGACGGGAGGAGTACGTCGAAATGAGAGCGGTATCGTGAATTTGGACAATGCTGAAGGACTCGGTACTCGATTGGGTGGCATACGCAANAGGGGCAATCGTGCTATATATTTGACAGTTTTGGTAATCTTCGTCCGCCGAGAGAATTGGTGCGATATCTACGGGACAACGAGACGCAAATCGAATTCAATCACACACCTTATCAACGTTACGATCAAAGCAATTGCGGTCAACTGTGTCTACAGTTTTTACAGACGGTAGTATAATATATTTAAAGACAAACGTTGCAACATTTAGACTCAGTATTCATTCAAACATGTCGCTGACGTTTACGCTGACTGGCAAAGTAGCATCCTCGCGGTAAGCTACTTTCCA
>NW_012043908.1:0-1454 GCF_000956235.1 Wasmannia auropunctata
CTTTTTTACTCTTAGTGATGATATACAATTCATTTTGTCAATAAAGTAAAATAAAATGAATACATAAGTTACATAAAAATGAATCAAATCAAATAAAAAATAAAATGAAATGAATTAAATTAAAAAATTAAAAAATAAGGAATGATATAAGTAAAATAAATAAAATGTAACAAAAAATTAGTAAAATCCGTGGAAAAGACATTAAAAGTATAAAAAAGACCGCCAAGTATATTTTTTAATGTTTTTACCTCGGAAAAATTGTTGTATCAAATTAAAAAAATGAAAACTTTGTATTATCCTAAATGTATAACACAACCTCGAAAAAAATTTATTAAATGAAAACCCAAGTGTCATTATGTTCAATACATAATACAATCACGCAAATTCATTTTGTAAATAATATTTTTAAAAAATTCAATTTTAAAAACCAAAAATATAATACCATAAAAAAAGTGAAATCAAAATTATTCCAAGTATATCTATTGTAATTGTATTGTAATTGTATTAAAAAAATATAATTGTGGAAATCAAAAAAGGCGTAACTAAAAAAATGCAATAGTGGAAACAGAAAAAACTAAAATAATGACATGAAAATTTGAAAAATAGAGATTTCAAGCTGTAAAATACTTTTTTGAACATCTCAATACATTTTTGACAAAGTTACACTCTCTTGAATTTTGCCTATTTTTTTAGGGTAGAGTAAGTGATGCTTTAATTTTGTTGAAAAGTGTACATTCCCCATCGCGTATTAATTGTAATTTTTATTAAAACGGACCAGAGAAAATAATCTCTTGAACAAATCATGAAATGGTCAACCTAATATTAAAATATTGAAATACTCTATTTTTCTCTTTCATTCCCTATTAATTAATTTAATTTCTTCCATTCTTCCTATCTTTATTTTTTTCATTTTCATATTTTATTATGAACAGGTTTTTCTCTTTCTTATTCGTTATTTTATTTTTTTTATTCTTCTTTATTTAACTACATTTAATTATATATTCCTCATCGCGTATTAATTGTGATTTTTATTAAAACGGATAAGAGAAAATAATAATTTCTTAAACAAATCATGAATAATTTCAGCGAAATTCAAAGTTTTTCAGACACTTAATAATTTTCAGAGAAATCGCTGACAGCCTCTGAAAAGTGAGAAACCATGAAAGTATAATTTTTAGAGACATCACTGAAATCTCTAATTTCAGCGAAATTCAAAGTTTTTCAGACACTTATAAATGATTTTCAGAGAAATCGCTGACAGTCTCTGAAAAGTGAGAAACTATGAAAGTATAATTTTCAGAAACATTACTGAAATCTCGAACTTCAGCGAAATTCAAAGTTTTTCAGACACTTATAAATGATTTTCAGAGAAATCGCTAACAGTCTCTGAAAAGTGAGAAACCATGAAAGTATAATTTTCAGAAACATCACTGAAATAGATCGGAAGAGCACAC
>NW_012043909.1:0-797 GCF_000956235.1 Wasmannia auropunctata
ATGAAAAACAATTGCCGATTTACTTTGAATTTATCTTGTACTGAAGCTTGACGCGTTTCATAATGATGTGTCGGAACGCGCCAAAATGTGGAGTCGAACAGACCGCCACAGAGTGTCTACGTATTCGCCGTCGAGGAACTAAGTGTATAGGTGTCATCTCGCCTCTCTCGCGACTATCTTGTCTCTCTTATAGCTTTCTCGTTTCTCACGGCTTTTTTATCTCTTTCACGGCTCTCTTATCTTTTTCACAGCTTTCTCATTTATTTCTTTGCTCTCTCGTCTCTTTAACAATTTTCTCGTATCTTTTTTAGAACCCTCATCTCTCTTTCGATTTTTTCGTTTCTCTTACGGCTTTCGTGTCTCTCTCATGACTCTCTCGATTCTCTAACAATTCTCTTGTCTCTTTCTCAGTACTCTCGCCTCTCGTAATTTTCTTGTTTCTCCTAAAGTTTTCTTATCTTTCTCACGACTCTTTCGTTTTTTTCACTGCTTTTGCATCTCTCTTAGGACTCTCTCGTCTTTCTAACAATTTTCTCGTTTCTTTCTCGGTTCCCTCGCTTCTCTCACGGCTCTCTTATCTCTTTCACAACTTTCTCGTCTCTCCAGCTTTATTATCTACGGCTTTATTACGGCTTTAATACGACTCTATCACGGTTTTTTGCTCTCTCACGGTTCCCTCATCCTTCTCACAGCTCTCATGGCTTTTTTACTCTTAGTGATGATATACAATTTATTTTGTCAATAAAGTAAAATAAAATGAATACATAAAGTTACATAAAAATGAATCAAATCAAATA
>NW_012043910.1:0-510 GCF_000956235.1 Wasmannia auropunctata
ACAAATATGAGATCATACAAATTGCCAAGTATTGATTAGACATACAAACAAAAAATGATTTTTTAATTAACCGCTTAACTATCCAAAAGTATATGCAGCGAAAGTTTAATGCCATTGTCTTTTCAAATATTTTTAAGTTTCATAAAACAGGCTTAAAATGACTATTTTGACCAATGGGATCGAAGTGAAGCAAAAATTTGGCGTGCTCGAATTGCATTAATAATTTAATTGATAAGATGTATATAAAAAACGGGCACACTAAGTTTTTGCTTCACTTTGATCCCTTTGGTCAAAATAGTCACTTTAAGCCTGTTTTATGAAACTTAAAAATATTTGAAAAGACAATGGCATTAAACTTTTGCTGCATATACTTTTGGATGGTTAAGCGGGTAATTTTGCCCTTTTTTTCCAAATCGGTACTTCAGAAAACGATCTACTACTGATCTTCCATGAAATTACACGGATAGAAAAGGAAATCCGACGGATAGAAAAGGAAACCCGAATCTCAAA
>NW_012043911.1:0-584 GCF_000956235.1 Wasmannia auropunctata
TTTTTTTGCATGCAAAAGTATTTGTTGATGTCGCCGGAGATGATGTTAGGCTTCTTCAGAGCACTTTCTCGAAAAATATTGCGAATACGCCGAATGAGTGATTAATGATGACGTAATATGAATAATTCAAGAGAGGATTCCGTTACCTTGCCGCCACCGCCAAGTTTAAAGAGGAAACCGCCGTTGACGTGCGCGTGAGCGTTCTGAGCTCTGGGCATGACCTTGTAAGATCTGTATTCGTAATTGTCGGGTAGAGCTGGTAACACAACGCTGTAGATGATTTTGTGGTGCATATCGAGCTGCAGAAATTCGCACAAAAACAAACTCTGCTTTCGATTGGGTCTATTGAGAACATGTACTTGAGCACCGACGGTCTCTAATATCAAAAATATATCAGATGGGAATTCGTTGTGCACGTGCTTGATCATGAGATTGCCGGCGATGCTGCCAATATTTCGCACTGGCACGTGTGCGACCAAATCTATATGATCGGCCAAATGATGTAGATATTTAAATCCGGGTTCGGATGAATACTTCTGGAAGACCTCTATCGTCGTGGTGAGAGACACACCTCCGCCCAGGGT
>NW_012043912.1:0-414 GCF_000956235.1 Wasmannia auropunctata
GCTTTTGGAACAGCTAGTAGCAAATTTCCAAGATGTTCCTTATACAATACTCCATTTGACAACACGAAATCTTGATTCCGTCCATGTTGCATTGATCTTATAATTACTTGTAGCTCCGGATCGTCTGTTTGTGCACGCTTGATTTGCGCCACTAATGCATCTTGTGTATCCAAAGCGAAACATTCCACAGCGTTTCGACTTAATGCATCGGCATGACGCATTGAAGTTCCAGGGCAATGCTCTACCTTGTACTGAAATTCTTCGATTTCCAAGGCCCATCGGGCCACTCGTAAACATGTATCCTTCTTCGACATTGTTTGAACAAAAGCCTTACAGTCTGTTATTATCCGGAATGGAATCCCCAGTAGATACACCCTAAATTTCCGTAATGACTTAATTACTGCCAGCACTTCA
>NW_012043913.1:0-689 GCF_000956235.1 Wasmannia auropunctata
ATTTTTTCTTCCTTACAGTATTCTTGAAAAATATGAGAAGTGAACGCCGTTCCTCGGTCTGATATGATACGTCTTGGATTACCAAAGATGACCGCTTGCTTCTTTAATCGATTCACCGCTTCTTCACTAGTCGTCGACTTCGTAGGGTAGAGCCATGTAAATTTTGTAAAAGCATCCACCACCGCTAAAATATGTGCGTAGCTTTTTTTCGTTGACGGAATTGGCCCCAAATGGTCTATATGGTAAGTCTCAAGAGGCCGGTCACCCTTATCCAATGGATGCAGTAATCCTTCAGCCTTGCCATACTTCTTCTCGGCTAGTAAACAACGTATGCAATTATTTACGACTTCTTGCACCTTATGACGCATCCGCGGGAACCAGTATTCTTGCTGCAACCGATATTCCGTGTTTCTCCATCCGAAATGACCTTGTTCGTGTGCTTGCAAAGTCACTTCTTGTTGCATAGCTTTTGGAACAGCTAGTAGCAAATTTCCAAGATGTTCCTTATACAATACTCCATTTGACAACACGAAATCTTGATTCCGTCCATGTTGCATTGATCTTATAATTACTTGTAGCTCCGGATCGTCTGTTTGTGCACGCTTGATTTGCGCCACTAATGCATCTTGTGTATCCAAAGCGAAACATTCCACAGCGTTTCGACTTAATGCATCGGCATGACGCATTGA
>NW_012043914.1:0-389 GCF_000956235.1 Wasmannia auropunctata
GTCATCATTTTCCGTAGGTAGATCAATCTCTGGATCCAGTCCTCGATGCTGTGGCCAAGGCTTCAAATGATCGCTGGATGTGCTTGTCCGGTTTGGGCCTTCGTGATCGCCTAGTTTTTCCACAAGGTAGCGATCGTTTCTCAGAACGGTCGTGATTTTATAAGGTCCCAAGAACTTCGGACATACTTTTAGGCCCGGACCGGATTGAGTCCTCTGTATTGCTACGACGTCTCCAACTTTGTACCTTCTAGCCGACTTACGTTTTCGGTTGTAAGTCCTCCGATTTTCCTCCTGAACCTTGAGAATATTCTTTTTTGCTTCTTCTCGTAAGACAGCCCTTTCTTCTTGGAAGTGCATCACCTCTTCTTTTTGAATGGCGTCCCGCAACT
>NW_012043915.1:0-470 GCF_000956235.1 Wasmannia auropunctata
TTCACCAATGAGTAGCTTTAAGAATTGATAATTGTAAAACGGGCGGAGTAATCCCAAATTGAATCTCCCAACCAAATTCATTTTTTCCTCAAATTGCCACCTCCCACATCCCATGAGTTTTCTATATAAATCGGGACATTCCCGGACTTGACACAACAACAAAATCGGAAGAGAATTAGAATCGGACACAGACCTTCTGCTGTCGTCTCTCTCCGTGTATTAAATCAGTCATTAGAATCTGTGCGCGATGTAAGTCCGAGTTTCACATTGTTTCCTAAGAACTCTCAAGTCTCAACCGGAACGGCTGCATTACCTAATCAATTCATCAAAATGTAAGTCATGTCTTCTTTTTGTTCGGTTTTTCCAAAATCCTGTCCTTCTTAAATTTCTTCCTCCTTCTACTATAATTATCCATATCTTTAAATTCCTCATAATGCGAAATTATACCCACATTACTCCCCCTTATATCT
>NW_012043916.1:0-326 GCF_000956235.1 Wasmannia auropunctata
TTGTAAGTCAGCGGAGCAGAGAAAATCAATATCACCTGAGGTGTCAAAATCAATATCTACTGACAGACACACGCCGTGCGCACGTATATAATAACAGAATAGAGTGGTGAACTCTAAAAAAAATAATATTTGTTAATTTTGATTGTTTACAATTTAATATATATATATATAATAATATTATTATATAATATATATATAAAAAATAATATTTGTTAATTTTGATTGTTTACAATTCAATATATATATATATATATATATATATATTTTATATATATATATTTATTATATATTTATATTTATAATATTTATTATATATATATATATAT
>NW_012043917.1:0-426 GCF_000956235.1 Wasmannia auropunctata
TATGAATTTTTGAAAAATAAAGCAGTCTAATTTTTAATTGTTTATATCTCGATTAATTTTGCAATAAGAAAAAAATCCTTTAGCACAAAATTCTATCTCCCAAAGTACTACCTTTGTGCAAAATTAGAAAAATTTCTGAGAGATGACTGATCCGCTTCACGTGGAATGGCCCATATATATATATATATACATATATAAATTATAATATAAATTACGTGGTAATAAAAGATAGTTGTAAATACCTATAACTTTATTTTATTATAATATTCTTTTATAATAATAATATTACGATATTATCTTACTTGAAATAAAATAGTGCTTGTCAAAGTACTGAAGAAAAAGATGAATTGAAGACGAACGAGTTTTGATTGTTTGTAGGGCCACAAACCAATAGCGATCAGAAGAATTTTGTTAAGACTAAAATAT
>NW_012043918.1:0-419 GCF_000956235.1 Wasmannia auropunctata
GAGATGAATGCGTAAAGAAGCAAAGGCTATTAGTTGCGGTAGCGGTAGGCGGATCAGACACGTCGAACTCCTCCCTCCATCCCTTCGCCAAACGAGACATTCTCGAGACGACGCACACACACATACACACACACACGCACGCGCGCGCGCGCGCGCGCACATCAATTCGGACGGATATGTATGCCGATTTTCCTACGTCCTTTGTCTTCTCGGACTCCCGTCCCCATCCAACCAGACTCTCTTCAAATTTGTACCCTGCGTGTGTGTATGTACGTGTGACAAATCTATATAATAAATAAAAGTTAAAAGGGATAGCCAATATTTTCATTTACATAATTTTAATTATTTTTGCCTGGGTATATTTTATAGTGGTAAAGGTAATTGATGTATGTACATATACAACATATATTTAAAATAAT
>NW_012043919.1:0-648 GCF_000956235.1 Wasmannia auropunctata
TGTTACATTGTGAGGCGGAAATTGAAACTTACGTTTAAGTTACTTGTAACATTAACATAACATTACTTGTTACGTTGAATTGTGTAACAGTAATGTAACAATAACATAACTGTGTTTAGTGGGATTTTTAATGCTTCTTGTAAACCCAAAATAAAATACACGTCTAATTGTAAGTTAGTATCTTCAAACTCTAATTTGAGAACACACATCAAGACAATTGTAATAATATAATAAATATATAGTCTGGCCGCGGGAAGGAATAACTGTTCGCGGACCTTCTGTGCATTAAATCACGTTGGAAGAAGTCCTTCGAAATCGGTCCTCTTTCCGCGGCTTGACTGAAATAAGTATAACAAATATATACTTTATTTAGAAACTTTATTTGAAAACCCTAAAATTATAAAATGAAAAATTTAACTTTAACTTTTCAATTATTTTTTCTTATTAACTTAACTTTTAACTCAATTAATTTTATTGTGGACTAACTTGTTTCTTAACTAAGTTAAATTTTTAGACAAATAATTTTAACTTAACTTAATTAAAAAAAAATATTAACTTACCCAACCCTGCTGAAATGTAGTAGTGGCACTGCTGGCATATAGCAGTGCAGTGACACTATACTGCATTTCAGTAGTGTTTTTACTGCAC
>NW_012043920.1:0-771 GCF_000956235.1 Wasmannia auropunctata
GGAGTTCAGACGTGTGCTCTTCCGATCTGAATCAACTTTATAATTGCAGGTTTATTATAATAAATAAAAATCTTTCTATTTATAAATAATATTTTTATAAAAATATCTTTTTAAATCTTTAAGAAGAAAATAGATTTAAAAATAAGTAAATGAAATTATTTCCACGTATAAAATGGATTACCTTTATTAAAATATTTCTATATTTAACTGCTTTACATAATTACATCTTAAAGTAACAAAAAATAATAAATTTTAAAATAATAAATCGTAATTATTTTAATTTTTTTAATTTAAAAACATCTTTCTTACAATTTTTTTAATGTTCAAAGAATGTTAAAATTTTTAATAGCAATATATTAAAATAAATAATAGAGTATATATAAAAAAAACATGCATGCGTAAATATATATATACACATTTTTTTCAATATTCAAATGTATTTTTAGAAAATGCGGATTATTTATTGTTTATATACATTATTATTTCAATCAGTTTTTACAGTATTTGTTTAGACATAAAAGGTATAGAATATATAATAAAAAGAATAAGTTCTTTCCACAATGTATCATTAGCTCAGCGTTAGCGTACAAGTCTATTGTTCTAGGGATCTCAGGTTCGAATCTCGATGTTTTCAAAAATAATAAGCCTGCGTATAAATTGTAATTAATAATTAAATAGAAAATATACAAAATAGTAAATACAAATTAAACTCTAAAAATAATATGTAATAAAATAAAAAAAATAATTTTTTTTAAATATTTACGTAATTGA
>NW_012043921.1:0-486 GCF_000956235.1 Wasmannia auropunctata
AGTACGGGCGACCTGGCGCAGGAACTACGGGGGCACGCACCGGGCACGCGGCGAGCAGGTGGCAGAGCGCGCACACGCGGAGCGCGTGACCGCGCAAGGATGCTAGATCTGTCAGGAGCGTGACCGGGGAGGCGGGCGTTGGAACGGAGGCCCGCGACGGGCGATACGGCCGACGATTTCCCCAGGGCCCGGGGCCGCGAGCTGCCGGGGCGAGATGGCCAACTCGCCTCGGAATACAAGGGCAAAGGACGAGCCCATCTGAAACCGCGCAGCCACATCCCGGATATAGGGCGACCTCGCGAGGGCGCGAGGCGCCCACACGTCAAGTCACCTGATTACGCCCGTGCCACGGCAGGACTCCCGCGGCGCCGTGATTGGTCGCGGCCGACTGCGCCGCGGTCGCGCACCCCCGGGCTGGGGGTGCAGGCATCGATCCGAGATAGATCGAGATCGACGTCGCTTTTGCGTGCGAGCGACTCGAGCGTA
>NW_012043922.1:0-592 GCF_000956235.1 Wasmannia auropunctata
ACCGCTGAATGCAAGTGCGTGGCAAGATAAGTAGATTAAACCGAACAAAAAAGTCCTCTACTATTTTGTAAAATTCGCATTTATTAACGAGATATTAAGTTTATTCACCGTTCTTCAAAAATTAATATCTTGTTAACGATTGCGAATTTTGCAAAATGGTAGAGGACTTTTCGATTCAGTTTAGTCCGTTCTACCTACCCATGAACGGTCATACACCTATTATGAGACACCCAGTATATATATATGTATATTGTGACGCCGCAGTCCGCTGCGGCGGAGCAGCGTCCCGCCGCCGTCACAAGGCGCGGGTTCGCGCCCCTTTTTACCGGACCGGCAGCTGCATTGTCGAAACGAGACCGAGATTTCCGGGAGGCCCGAATCTAAAACGCGTGCATTTGATTAATTTGCTTTGAACTTCTTGTATGTACCGCGGCACCTCACCGGACAAACGGAGCGACGAAGGAAAGGAGTCAAGGTCGCTGACGGCGGAAAGAGCTTGGAGTACGGGCGACCTGGCGCAGGAACTACGGGGGCATGCACCGGGCACGCGGCGAGCAGGTGGCAGAGCGCGCACACGCGGAGCGCGTGACCA
>NW_012043923.1:0-425 GCF_000956235.1 Wasmannia auropunctata
GAATCACGAAGCCCTCAATTCACGCAGGCCCTTCTGGCTCGTCTTTTCGTGATTCTTGCTAATTTTACGTTACTTTATTAATGAAATCTTTAATAGGCGAGTACCGACTTTGACAAATATAAAACCGTGTATGTTTTAATGCAAATTCTTACTTTTATTCGGTCGCCACCTTGTTTGACCTCAGGAACAAGGAAAGTTGGTTGCTCAGGAAGCTGCCGTCGGACGTCCTTCCCGTCGGGCACGCTGCTCGGTCTCACGACTTCCTGTCTCTCGGAAAGCGATGTGTGTGTGATGCGCAAGGCATGCAGGAACGAAGCAGGATCATTAATCGGGTGAACGCGCTTTTTGATTTATCAAATAATGTTTAATTAAAGAACGATTATAAGACATACGCGCACTCGTTCACTCGCTCTGCATTCATTCGG
>NW_012043924.1:0-467 GCF_000956235.1 Wasmannia auropunctata
AATCAATCACTGACTTTATCTTTAATTCGCGTTGATTCTACATACGCGATGTACTGTAATTACAACTCGTCCTCGTAATACGTGGATCGGAAGTAATACAATACATAAAACTACTTTAATTCATTCGCGGTTATTTAATTTTAACACTTCTTTATATCTCTGGCTTGTCAAACAATTCGTACTTGCAAAAACAATGTTCGGAAACGCTTCTACTTTATATTTCTGCCTTAGAATATTTTCGCGCAATAATTATACACTTCACATGAAAATCAGATATGCAATCATGCAAATACGCATACAACAAAATTAATTGTACATGCAACGTCGGTTTTATCTCGCTCAGAAATAAATTCTTTTAATTACAAGCGAATCTTTATGCCGTTTATCAATCAATCCTCAAATATCTGTACGACTCTATCTTTCAATACTTTATTCGCGTTGTTAATCTAACAATTCGCGTTCCCGGA
>NW_012043925.1:0-823 GCF_000956235.1 Wasmannia auropunctata
AGATTTGTCAAATATCAAAATTCTCTCTAAAATTTGAAAGGTTCCATCATCCAAATTAAAAATCGCACATAAATAAAGTTTACAGTTTCCAAAAGCGTGAATCTTTAGCTTTAATTTAAGCACTCGATCAGCATTGTGGGATTTTTTTTCACCGAGTTACTCAACATTGAAGTAAAAATGATCCTTATGCTTCAACATTGAATAACTTGGTGAAAAAAAATCGCTAAATGCTCATCAAGTATGTAAATTAAAGATAAAGATTCACATTTTTAAATGCTGTAAACTGCATTTGCGTGCGATTTTTAATTCATGTTAAAGAGCTTGCAAAATTCGTAACAAAGTTTCTCGTATTTTTATCTGGCTTTAATTTTCAATTTCAGGTTAAGTTAAATTTTTAAATTGAAAAAAAGTTTGCAACTCCAAAGATTCAATAGACTTTGCAAAATTTTCGAAGTTCAAATCGTTTTTAAATTTCAACTCTATTTTTTAGTGCGAATGCATCTTCGAGAAATATCAATTTGAAAAAATCGAAAAATTTCGCTTTTTAAAACGAACCCAGGAAGATTGTTTACGATTTTTTTTCACGAAGTTACCACAATTCAAATATCGACAATTTTTTAACTTACGTAGTGAGCGTTCAGTAAAATTAGCAACAGCAAAATTAAAGATCCTCTATTCTCTCTTAGGGTGCTATTACACGAGTCGTACGACGAGCGTTGTCGGACGTAGCGATTGGCTGCCGATGGTGCTTAAGTGGGGGACTTCCGTCGGAAAGTTACTAAACTTTTGTCGTACTAAAGTCGGGTAGTGATGGACTTCATAC
>NW_012043926.1:0-361 GCF_000956235.1 Wasmannia auropunctata
CAAAAGATTGATTTGATGCCTACGTAATTTTAAGTCTTTCCCAGAACTGCGTGTAATAAGAAAGACACTGGGATACAAGCGCAACGCTTCCTTTATACATCTCTCTAAATATGGTAGCTGTTGCAATAATTTCATAGTGAATTTATTCCCATTTTTTTGAAGAGCAATATTTACTTCATTTCTGACACGATCCTATAATCATTAATGTTAATTAATTCTTAAATACAATTCTTATTGTTATTTTAATGTATTTATATAAATTATAAAGACATATTCTGAAAAACTTCGAGAATACTTGTTTTACAAGTGTCTCGATTAATTTGTTTGAAATATACAGTGTCCCAAAATTGGCACATTCGGT
>NW_012043927.1:0-373 GCF_000956235.1 Wasmannia auropunctata
GCCCGCGCGATATATTGTAAGTGCGCGACCAATCTTGTATGTAACGTTCGAGTCTGCTGTGAGTGAATAAACACATGGAGTGACAACTCATCTCTTTCTGATTGCTCCCCTCAGTTGACCTATTCCCTTCCCGCTCCACTCGGGGCGGAACCGGTCCCTCAAAACTTCGCCGGAACGAACAATTCTCGAACGCTCCGCAACATAATTTGGTCCTTCGAGCCGGATAGAAGTGAATAGCGTCAAACTCTCACTCTCAGTGACGTTCACGTGACTGTGTCAAATCTCTTAAAATGAGTGATCTCATAATAAAGCAGCAATCTTTGCTGCACACTCTCGCTCGAGCATTAGACAATTTCAAAAAAATCGGGAAAAA
>NW_012043928.1:0-327 GCF_000956235.1 Wasmannia auropunctata
TATTATGTTCATTGCTGCATACAATATTTTATTAGATTTTATATAATTGTCAATAAATATTGCGAAGAAAATTGTGCGGATGTCGGAGACTATCCAACAAAAATAGCATGCCATTTTGAAAGATATTTCTGTTACGAATAAAGAATCTATCTCATAGGATATTTTGCGTAACTCCAAGTGAAGATGTCTGTATAAATATTACATTTTATTTTGTATGTTCTATAAATACTATATATGCTATATGTAAATATTTATTTAGTACTATATTTAGTATTATTTATATAGTGGCATTTAGTTAGATCTTTTACCTAATAATCCATATCATGC
>NW_012043929.1:0-2837 GCF_000956235.1 Wasmannia auropunctata
CGTGTGCTCTTCCGATCTTAATAAAACTCACAGGTACGATTTAGGCGACCGGTTTATTGAACCATGCTTTCTGCAAGCACATTACAGAAAAGCTTATAATAACACATTAATTTGCTGTTAGCGAAAGGTTTAATATGTAATAATAGATGCCTTAAACATTAAACTATAATTTTTAACGTTTGTTTACATTCCAAATAATACCAAATGTGAAATATAACTAAAAATATCTTACGTGGTACGATTTCGGTAACTTTCCCCTGACTATTGACATTTAATATTTAATTGACAACCATTTCAATTACAGGGTGAAATATTATTAAATTCAGCTTAAGAAATTAAATACTTTGAGAATTAGTCTGGATTTCAATATCAATGGAATAATAAAAAAACTAAAATTGATGCTTTGGTAATTTAGATGCGCGTTGATCGAATTAATTAGATTAATTATTCTGGAGGAGGAATTGGTGAAGTGACGGACTTGTGTAAATGTTTTTTATCTCGCGTTTCAAGTATTTTATGGCTTTTATTCGAACTCGCGTGACTCTCTGCGACTGTACATTTCGATGTCTCTAACACGACTTTCTGTTCTCTGACCTTTCTCGGATCGACTGCCCGAAGTCCTCCACTTTTTAAACGTTATGTTTCGTTACTGAATTTTTAAATCATTCTTTTGCCTTTTATATAAGCCGGGGATATCCGCGCTAATCGATCCGGTTTTGTTTCTGTGTTTGACCTAATGTACATGTGTGTATATGTCTAACTCATGTGTGTATAACTCATGTATGTCGGCATCTAGCAGAAATTTATTTTACGTTAATTTTCACTTTTATATTTAATTTATTTGAGGCTGTGGGATGCAATCGCCACAATGCAATTAGAATTATTCAACAAATTTCTCATTCTCAGACGAGAGATGCAACCAGAAAGAGAGAGATCAAACTCAATCGTTTTAAATGGAATTACATGTCAGAGATTGTGGGAAATGTTAGGAACTGCTTGCGTCTTCCTGCTCGCACCTCTCATCATGATCGCTCTAATCGTTTTATACATATATCGTCGTTTGGTCGAGATCGCATTAAGAATCCAGTTGCGGGGCAAGTTCGCCGGTCTCTTGAAGGGCACGGATTGCATGTGGGCTATTGAAGACGCCGTTTCTCCATCCATTATCAATACCTTGATGATACTGGAAAAAGCTCCGCAGGACTCAAACGCGAACTTCCTGGAGTCTTTAAGAATTCTGATGAATGAACGGATTGTTTCGAAGGCCGCTGGCACGACGCTTGAGAAAATGTTTTACCTTCGAAGTCAGAAATTCGGCTACTATTTTTGGGAGAGAAGCGAAACGGTGAACCTGAAAGACAGGATCAGATGGCTGAAGTGTGTGAACGCCAACTGCGACGGATCCTGCGAGGATATCTGCAGCGAGTCTTTCAGGAAGACCTTAGAAAGCGTGTGCAATAAACCGTTGCCCAATGATGGCCGGGCCGCGTGGGAAATTCTCGTCGGGAGACGCTGCCCGAGGTCCAGATCTCACGAAAAAGATCATTTATGTCCCGAGGAGAACTTCAACACCGACACCCGGAAAATTCCCATGCTAATTCGCATTCATCATTCTCTAGGCGATGGGATGGCCCTTCTGGGCCTATGGTTCAAAGCGATTGTCGAGGAGGACGAGACGATAAAGGCGAGAGTGAATATTAAGAGTTTTGACTCATCAAGTGAGACTGAAGAACATTTCAAAGAGATGGTTCCGGCATTTTTTAATAATATAACGATCGACTCGTTGAAACAGCAAACGAAAATATCGACCGATCGTATGTGGTTGAATCCCAAAGTTATCGTACTGAAACAACTGTACGGAAGAATTAAAGAAGTCACCCGGCTAATGATAGCTTTACTTTCTTTTCCCAAATACTTTATTCAACTAGCTGTTCGTAGCAAGGACGAAAAGTACGTTTAATATTTGGTCCACACATTAAACAATAAGAAATGAATAAATAGATCTATTTCTGTTTCAAACTGAATGCCTGGAAAAAAGCAAAAAAATGGAAAGATGTTTAAAATCTCTACTGTCAAAATTAAAATTTATAATTTTACGAAAAATAAATTCTATTTAGATATATTTAATATATCTGCCTTTTTTATACTACCAGTGGAAATTAAAGCAACATCTTATACATTTTGAAATATAGGTAAATTTTAAGTGAGAGTAACTTTGATAAAAATGGTTAAAAAAAAGATGTTTTGAGAAACATTTTGAAATTTGAAATCTTTATTTTTTAATATTTAAAATTTAAATATTTTTTTATTGAGCTATACAGATACAAATAGAAATCCGTTAGCTCACAAAATTTGTTACAAACTTTGCAAAGTTTTATGCCGTAAATGAGAAGTCGGATACAAATACAATATATAACTTCCGAAAGCGTGAATGTTTAGCTCTAATTTGCATACTTGTTGATTGTTATGCGATTATTTTTTACTGTTAAGAATTACGTGCGTGTCTGCGATAAAATGATAAACATATGATCTTACATTTTAAGGAAAATATTTTTTTGCATTAGCAAGTGTTATTTCATTCGTCTTTTATGAGCAATTAAAGTTAAAAGAGACGCTTTTTGCTTTAATGCCGAGATGACGCTCAAGAATCTGTTCTACCTTTGAAGCCAAAAATTCGGCTACTATTTTTGGGGGAAAAGTGGGAAGGTAGACTTGAAAGAAAACAATATGTTGTACTTGTTCACTCACTTAGGTGAGTGTAACTTTGACAAAAATGTTTCTTTTTAGAATTTATCTATTGAAGTTGTATGAATAAACGTGATGCTTTAATTTCCGCT
>NW_012043930.1:0-614 GCF_000956235.1 Wasmannia auropunctata
CTAATCAAATATCCTTTCAGCCACTAAATATAGGTGACATCGTTATATATTATCTTCTAAGTTATACAGGGTGGGCCATTTAAATCGAAAATCTCAAATATTTCACTTGTTTTTGACGATACGAAAAAATATTTTAGATGAAAGTGAAATGGTTTCGAGGGAACGTATTTCAGTCATTTCATGTTGCTTTTTTTCTAGATGAAGGCGAGAAAAAAATATAAAGGTCACCTCTACTTTTTTCAATGAAATTATACAATTTTTATTACATAATATGATTCCTCTAATTATTCTGCATATAAAAGTATTAAGGTAAAATGATCAAAAAATCAATACTTTACGAGATATTTTATACTTTAGGATAAACCCGGTATATACGCCGCGCGAGGATTTATACCACAGAAGTCAGAAAAAATAGAAGAAGTAAAACTAATTTTCTCGCAACTCTGTTACATGCCTTTATGTTATATTAGTATTGTGTTGTGATTTCAGTTTTTTACTGTTAATATTTATAAAATTATTGTAAGTTAAATTGATTTATCACTATAATAAGTAGCGCAATCATAAGTTATAATCTACATAAAATGATTATTGTAGGAAATGTAAAAGGCTTCGTG
>NW_012043931.1:0-346 GCF_000956235.1 Wasmannia auropunctata
ACATAGTTCAGATATAATTTCTGTCTCTCTTATTTATATATTAATTAAATACAAAACATATGTGGTATCGTAGTGCTTACTAATCACTTATCCATTTTAGCTAATTTTTCGTACCTAAATAATTCTCGCTATAATTGCAAAATTACTTTTTTCAGTGTTTGTAATTTTTCTTTATGTATTTATATTTTTACTTTTTTGCAGAATAATTTAATTTCTATTGATTTTATTTTGCTTGGTAAATTTTAATTTAAGTTTTAATAAAATAGAGTAAAGGTTATTTGAACTATTTTAAATAAATTTTTTTAAATAAATTTTGAATAATTTTTATTGAATGTTTTTATTTGGA
>NW_012043932.1:0-323 GCF_000956235.1 Wasmannia auropunctata
TTACCAATATTACATAACATTTAACATAAATCGAATCTGAAAATAATTTGTAAAGAGGATTAGTTAGAATGCAATAATTGATGTATTATCATAATTTCAAGTTTTCAGTTTCTCATAATATTAATTATTAATTTTTTTTAAACAAACGTTACAGTAAAAGATATAATCGAATTAAAGTTTCGCGATGCAATATTACTCCAATAATAAAATAATTTTTAAATTATTAAAGTATATAACTGACAGCGATTTCAATATGCAAATATATAAGGATTTTAATCATTTTATTTCAATGCATCGATTTTTCCTTAAGCCTGGCAGATCGG
>NW_012043933.1:0-746 GCF_000956235.1 Wasmannia auropunctata
TATTTTTAAGCATATACGTTTTATAATTATTTTTTTATAATTTAAATGCAAAAGAATAATTAATTATTAATCAATTAGTAATCACTCATGCTCGAGAATCATTTAATTTCTACATTTTCTTATATTTTTTTTTGTAGAGATCAAAAATTATCATTATGATAACGCCAGACTGAAAGAAAAATTGATACATTGAAATAAAATCCTTATTTGCATCGTTGAAATCGCTGATCGTTATACTTTAAAAATTTAAAACTTAATTCATAATTGAACCAAATGCGAGTAATTATTGCATCGCAAAACATTAAACAGATTATAATTTTTACTACAACATTTGTTACAAAAAATTTAGTGATTAATCTTATAAGAAATATAAAAACTTGAAACTACAGTAATACATCAATTCTTCTTACGAATTATTTTTATTCGGAATCGATCACAACGTGGTTAAATTACATTTTCTATTCACATATTTACATGTATACTATATGTATATATGTCTTAATCATTGTCGGTTCCAAGTTAGAATGAAAATAAGGAGAACATCTCGTAATTTAATTATTTTTTAAATAAGAGTTTTAATTTTTAATTTACTCTCAATTACCAATATTACATAACATTTAACATAAATCGAATCTGAAAATAATTTGTAAAGAGGATTAGTTAGAATGCAATAATTGATGTATTATCATAATTTCAAGTTTTCAGTTTCTCATAATATTAATTATTAATTTTTTTTAAACAAACGT
>NW_012043934.1:0-309 GCF_000956235.1 Wasmannia auropunctata
TCAGAGATGTGTATAAGAGACAGCGTTCAGTTTAACTAATTTCTTTTATCCCAATTATTTAATGTTACTACATATTCTTAATACAATCCTTTTTTATATACGTTTTGGCCTAATTCAGGCTTTCTTCAGTGATAAATAATAATTATAATACATCAAAATGACTTTACAAATAATTAAATCCGCTAATAACTTTCAATAAGTTTCGCATTATGTGAGATGGTCTTCCAATTGCAAGATTGCAAAAGCATACGTGATCTCTATTCATAATAAAGAAAATTTTAAATAAAGTATAAACAATTTCAAAGCTCA
>NW_012043935.1:0-405 GCF_000956235.1 Wasmannia auropunctata
AAAACTGAACAAAAAGTCCTCTACCATTTTGCGATCTTCGCAATAGTTTTCGAGATATTAATATATAAAGCTCGTCGAATCTGAATGCGCGGCGAGATACCCCCGCCCGCCGCGGACCGCAGGCACCTTCCCCGCGCGCCTAGTGGGCGGCGCGTGGTGGGGGTAATCCATTGCCGTGCGCTTGACAATCAGTTACCCACCACGCGCCGCCAACTAGGCGCGCGGGGGAGGCGATCGCGGTCCGTGGCAGGCGGGCATATCGCGCCACGCGTTCAGATTCGACGAGCTTTATATATTAATATCTCGAAAACTATTGCGAAGATCGACAAAATGGTAGAGGACTTTTTTGTTAGTTTGGTCCACACTACCTGCCCACAAGCGCTGTACCATTGAGTACGAGACACA
>NW_012043936.1:0-549 GCF_000956235.1 Wasmannia auropunctata
GAGCAGCGTCCCGCCGCCGTCGCAAGGCGCGGGTTCGCGCCCTTTTTGCCGGGCCGACAGCCGCGTTCTTTTGAGCGAGACCGAGACCTCCGAGAGGCTCGAGAGTAGATCGCGTATTTTATGCTAATTAGTTGGAACCTCTTACATCTAACACGGCGCCTCACCGGGCACAAGAAGAAACGACGGCGAGACGTCAAGGCCACCGGCGAAGGAGAGGACGTAGAGTGCGGGCGACCGGGCGCAGGAGCTAAGGGGACACGCATCGGGTACGTGGCGATCAGGCGATGGGGCGCGCACACGCTGAGCGCGTGACCGCGCGCAAGGATTTGCAAGAGCCGCCAGGGGCGCGGCAAGAAAGGCGGCGAAGGATCTGAGGCCCGCGAAGAGTAGTACGGCCGGCGATTTCCCCGTGGTCAGGGGTCACCGCCGAGAGCTGCCGAGACGACGTGGCCAAGTCGTCCCGGAGTAAAGGGCGGAGGACGCGCCCACCAGATGCCACGCCGCCACTTCCAGGAGATAAGGTGGCCTCGCGAGGACGCGAGGCGCCCG
>NW_012043937.1:0-464 GCF_000956235.1 Wasmannia auropunctata
TCATTTGAGCTTATTGACTGTCGACCAAACTCGACATAACTGATCATTATCTCAGGCTCCAAAGACCACCGAGATAATTTTTGCCTCAATCATCGTGGAATTTATTCCCGACAATATATAAGTGTACAAATTACACAACCATGATGTGTTCCGAAGTTTAATGTTCAAACGAGCTAGTGCGAATTATGCGATCCTCGTGACTCGTGACTGCTCGTGACTGCTCGTGTAGTGAGAAGTGAGAACCAGTTGGACACTTTACCGGCGTTTTAATTCTTTTAAAAGAAAAATTGAAGCTTGAAAATGTTGAAGGTACGTTGATTGTTTAAACACACGGTGCATTCGTATTTCTACTTTTTATTACAGCAATTTGCCGGAACTGTTTTGCATTTCTCTGATTTGACTGATATTTTATTATAATATGTGTAGTACTATATTATTATTATTATTATTAAGATCGGAAGAGC
>NW_012043938.1:0-396 GCF_000956235.1 Wasmannia auropunctata
ATTGAAAGCTATTAATAAATAAAATATGGGACAATTTATCGATAAAATAAGAAAAATACTTGTATGTACGGATCTAGCAAACGACTAGCAAACGTTTTAGCACCGAAATATTTATGAAATTAAGAGATAAAGGTTTCAAATGGCGGTTACACCCGTTACACTTGTCCAAGTTTTATTTTCGATTTTTTACCCAAAATAATTAATATGCAAACAAAATAAAAATAGCAAACGACTAGTAATCGAATGACGTATTCGAAACTATTGAAATCGTTAGTTCGACAGCTGGCCTCACACCGGTGACACTTAAGATTTAAGAAAATTGACCAATCATAGTCGATTATTCATCTCACATAAGAAGAATAATCGATGATTAGTCAATTTCCTTAAATCTTACGT
>NW_012043940.1:0-822 GCF_000956235.1 Wasmannia auropunctata
TGTAGGAAAAAAGTTTTACCTGCAGTCTCATACGTATCAATTAAATGTTATATTAATATTAATAATTAATATTTAAAGTCGGAAATAAAAATCTTAATTTAACAACATCTAGCAACATCTTTTGCTTTGCTTATATATGCAGTTAACCATTCATAATGGATAAAAACAAGAAAGTAAGATCTTAGAAAATAATATTTTTTTTCAATTATCTTCAGTAATATAAATAATTTTACAGACGTATCTGGATTTGTCAAACTCAACGCCTTTTTACTATTATTACAACACACAATATCGTCCACAATTGTCCTGAAAGGTCAAGTGGAAAAGTATCTAATAAAAGTAGAAAAATATCCAATAATATATTTTTTGAGTTGTGTTAAGATCTTTAATTAATGGTCTTTTGGTCGGATTCAATATATACTTTATTCTAAATTTTAAGCTAAGTAAAGATTACGTTTGACATTCGTGTTTACAAGTAGATTCCTCGAATTCTTGTTTTCGAGATCAGTTATCCATTACCTGCAGACTTGTTTTAGATCTTTATAATCACAATATTTTTTATTTTAATTTTCTATTTTAATTCCAGAAATGCTTTATAAAATGGCGGACGTTAAAGACAAACTTAGAAAAATAGGAAATAAAAATTTTTCTTTAAATTATTGCGCTGATCAGAGAAGTCGGTTGCCTAGCATAAAAATTTATAAGTTTTTAAGCTCATTGATTTCCCAACAAATCCATTTTTTGATCATTTTTCTACGATTTTTTTTGACAAAGTTATAGAGTTTTAAAAATTGTGTTACAAAACGGGCTATTTTTTCTTGT
>NW_012043941.1:0-321 GCF_000956235.1 Wasmannia auropunctata
AGTATTCCATCGCGCGAACTCAAAGCACGAAATCAAGAATAATCGCTGTAGGAAGCAGTACTGGTGACGACAACTAACAGTAACGATTCGTAGGTGTAGGAGAAAAGTTTTACCTGCAGTCTCATACGTATCAATTAAATGTTATATTAATATTAATAATTAATATTTAAAGTCGGAAACAAAAATCTTAATTTAACAACATCTAGCAACATCTTTTGCTTTGCTTATATATGCAGTTAACCATTCATAATGGATAAAAACAAGAAAGTAAGATCTTAGAAAATAATATTTTTTTTCAATTATCTTCAGTAATATAAATAA
>NW_012043942.1:0-550 GCF_000956235.1 Wasmannia auropunctata
GTCTTAGGCAGTCTTAGGTTCGAATCCCATCGATGCGTTTTCAAAAATTTATAATTGTAATTAATAAACTAGAAAATATGCGAAATACGAACACCAATTAAATTCTAAAAAAATAATAATATGTACACTGAGACTTGAAAAACAGTAATAGTCTCTGAATTTTCGCTCATTCTCAACTTTTAGTCTGTAAATGGTTACTGAAAAAATAGTAACGTTTGCTAAAAAATACAGTAATATTTAAAAACTTCAACTGTAAACGATACTGTCTAAAAAAATCAATGATTATTGAGAAGTTTCATTATTCAATTATGTACGATTCTGTAACCATTCAATTATGTATGTTCTGTAACCATTATTGTTGGCTCTTAGTAAGTATTCTATCGCGCGAACTCAAAGCACGAAATTAAGAATAATCGCTGTAGGAAGCAGTACTGGTGACGACAACTAACAGTAACGATTCGTAGGTGTAGGAGAAAAGTTTTACCTGCAGTCTCATACGTATCAATTAAATGTTATATTAATATTAATAATTAATATTTAAAGTCGGAAA
>NW_012043943.1:0-407 GCF_000956235.1 Wasmannia auropunctata
CATTCCCTATTTTTTATTACATATTCTTGGTAGCTGACCTCGAGAGCTTTCCAAAACACTTAATCAAATGTTTCTTCATTGAATACTTTTTGAGTTATAAAGCTCCAAAGTTGCAACTTTGGAGCTTTACAACTCGAAAAGTATTCAATGAAGAAACATTTGATTATAGTGTTTTGGAAAGCTCTCGAGGTCAGCTAAAAGAATATGTAATAAAAAATAGGGGATGCCATTTAAAAAAATTGAGGTAACTTTTATGTGACTCAAATAATTCTTCAAGGTCAAACCAATGGTACCATCTCATGGTCCCTTCGAAACCAAACAACTTTTGTCTGAAAAATTTTTCTCTCCCGAATATCGCCGAATGAGCGAGTATTAGATCGGAAGAGCACACGTCTGAACTCCAGTCA
>NW_012043944.1:0-377 GCF_000956235.1 Wasmannia auropunctata
CGTGTGCTCTTCCGATCGCTATAAAATATTGAAGAGGTACGCTTTATGAGACCGGTACGCATTTGGCAATTTTCTCCTACAGGGGTCCTGAAATTCGCAAATCAAAATATTATAACAAGATAGTCTTCGAAAAGTTAAGTAAAAAAGATATTTGTACATTTTTATTTTAAGCAGTTTATATATAAAAGTTTAAATTTAGCCAATTATAGATTAGTACTCGCGTGAAATGCGCGACCACTAAAGCCCCATCTACATAAGTCGCAAATGCAAAACGCAAATGCAAATGCGGACGTTTCTCTCTTTCTTTTCTTTTATTTTTTGACGTTTCGTTCTTTTTTTTTCTCCGCGTTTGCGTTTGCATTGTGCGTTTGCGACTT
>NW_012043945.1:0-330 GCF_000956235.1 Wasmannia auropunctata
GTTCGTAGCCGGAAAAGAAAAGCGTGATAAACCTTCAACAGAAAGATAAATATTATTTCGTCTATTTGTGTAATTGATATTAAATAAATTATACTAACTTGATTGCTTTTCGATGAATATCTACGGCTTGGATTATTTCTCTATACATTATAATATCGTCCTTTAGATTAATATTGTTTAGTGTATTTACCGCTATTGCTTTCTCAATACGATAACTATAAAGAATTTTATTACTGTAATTAGATTTGGGGATTTAATTTGATATAAGTACTATATTTATAATATCATATAATATATTTCATCAATTGCTATGATAAAGGTTTATAAAAC
>NW_012043946.1:0-781 GCF_000956235.1 Wasmannia auropunctata
AGAAAAAGACGCGTATGCGTGTCATATATAACGTAAGACTGGTATTGACTTTTTACCGTGGCAAAAAATTCTAGAGACAACGTAAACAGTGTGCCAAAATTAAGGTTAACACTTTTGCTACCTCTTTGCAAAAGGAACAATATCAATTTCTGTATGTGAACTGGCGTTAGGTACCATTGAACGTTATACCTACAAAATAAGGAGGAAATGATTCGATGAATTACCTTAATTTCCATAAATTGAAGTTTGTAATGGATTGATTAATATACTGATATATATTTTACATATATTGTATCCCTTACACGGTGAAAAATATGTGGTTATTATGATCCGTAAATTCTTGTCCTGCATAATTTAAGAAAAACAAATAAACAAAAATGTCGCCTACAATTACAGAGTGCATTACAAAATCCTGACCATTGTCTCTGAGCGACGTAATTTCAGAAATCTAAAAGAAAACGGTGGGACAATTATTTTTTCATACAATTAATGAATTCGTTAAAACGAGACAACAAAAAGTTCCTTTAAATTTGAACATTACTTATCTAAAAATATCATAATATCAAATGAACTAACTCCATAAAGATTAACGCTCAAAGTAAATACGGCAATTATTACTAAGACAAAACGTGATAGTTCGTAGCCGGAAAAGAAAAGCGTGATAAACCTTCAACAGGAAGAAAAATATTATTTCGTGTATTTGTGTAATTGATATTAAATAAATTATACTAACTTGATAGCTTTTCGATGAATATCTACGGCTTGGATTATTTCTCTATAC
>NW_012043947.1:0-770 GCF_000956235.1 Wasmannia auropunctata
TTTAAATATTGATTTTTCTCGAAATCGGCAGCTATTTTTACAAAAAGTTCGTATTTTTGTCAATACAAGTCTTTCGTAAAATAGCTGCCATTTAAAAAAAATCAATATTTTGAAAACTCCCTACGTAATTCTCTAGTCTTTAGTATATAGATTATGAAAATTTTTTGTTTTGTTTAAGGTTAAACCGTGTGCCTAGAATTTTGTACACCGATAGAAAAAAAAGAGATTCCGCAAGTGTAAGCCAGTGCGCCGCCATTTTGGACATAAGAAAAATATAAAAATATTTTTTTGGTCTCTTATATGTACAATAATGTCCTCTAAGCAGATTTTAAATAAAGTTATCCATTTATCCACAAAAAAATCTCAAACTTAAAGTATTATTTTAAAACCTCAGAGATGTCATAATCCCTTAAAATGAAAGAAACGTTATTTCTTCGGTAATCTTAATTCAAAAGTATAAGCAGAACCGAAAAAAAATCTCTCACCAGTTATATCGCGAGATGCAATTGTCGAATGGACTGGGAAAGAAAAAGCCTATTACATAGAACGCATAACGGTAAAGTAGGATATCGATGCCTTCGTTAGCTAGAATGAAAAATATACACATCTTATGTCACATGTTATTGCGTATCAATAAGAAAAAGACGCGTATGCGTGTCATATATAACGTAAGACTGGTATTGACTTTTTACCGTGGCAAAAAATTCTAGAGACAACGTAAACAGTGTGCCAAAATTAAGGTTAACACTTTTGCTACCTCTTTGCAAAAG
>NW_012043948.1:0-355 GCF_000956235.1 Wasmannia auropunctata
AGATGTGTATAAGAGACAGGTATATAAGAAATTAAAAAAATATATTCTTTTACTTTTGTAGTGGGTAAATTTAAGTAATATGTACGAAATGGTGGTGCATTGGCCTACTTATGGAATCCCTTTTTTCTGTTTTTTCAAATCGGTATATAGGATTCCTGCAGGCACACGGTTTGACCTTGAACAAAACACAAAAAATTTTCATTATCTGCATATGAAAGACTATAGAAGTACGTAGGGGATTTTTTTAAATATTGATTTTTCTCGAAATCGGCAGCTATTTTTACGAAAAGTTCGTATTTTTGTCAATACAAGTCTTTCGTAAAATAGCTGCCATTTAAAAAAAATCAATATTTTG
>NW_012043949.1:0-1204 GCF_000956235.1 Wasmannia auropunctata
TATTTGTTTTATTCTTTATTTGTTTATATAATTGATTTTATTTATTTTACTTATATCATTCCTTATTTTTGTATTTAATTCATTTCATGTTTTAATTTCTATTTCATTATATTTTTTATTTGATTTGATTTATTTTTTTATGTAACTATATATATTTATTGTATTTTACTATATTGATAAAATGAATCGTATATCATCACTAATTGTAAGACATGAGAGAAACAAAAGAGCTGTGAGAGGGACGAGAGAACTGTGAAAGAAACAAGAAGATAGAGATAAGAAAGCCGTGGGAGAAACGAGAAAGTCATGAGAGAGACAAGAGAGCCATGAAAGAAGCAAGGTTACTGAGAAAGAAATGAGAAAATTATTAGAAAGACGAGAGAATCCTGAAAAAGAGGTAAAAGCCGCAAAAAAGAAAAGAAAGTCAGAAGAGAGATGAGGATTCTGAGAAAGAGAAAGCTGTGAGGAAAACGAAAGAGCCGTGAGAAAAATAAAAAAACTGTAGAAGAAACGAGAAATTTGTGAGAGAGGCGAAAGTATCGAAAAAGAAACGATAGAATTGTTAGAGAATCGAGAGAGTCATGAGAGAGAAAACTATAAGAGAAACGAGAGAGTCGGGAGAGAGATAAGGATTCTAAGAAAGAGACGAGAAAATTGTTAAAGAGACGAGAGAGAGCAGAGAAACAGACGAGAAAGCTATGAGAAAGATAAGAGAGCAGTGAGAGAGATAAAAAAGCCGTGGAAGAGACGAGAGAGCTGTAAGAGAGACGAGAAAGCCGTGAGAGAGGTAAGACTTAGAAGACACTTAATTCCTCGACAACGAACACGTAGACATTCACTTCTTCGACGGCGAAGACCTAGACACTTAGTTCCTCGACGGCGACCACGTAAACATTAATTTCCTCGACGGTAATCACGTAGATATTCACTTCCTCGATGGCAAAAACCTAGACGACACCTAAACACTCAGTTCCTCGACGGCGAACACGTAGACACTCACTTCCTCGATGGCGAAGACCTAGATGACACGTAGACACTTAGTTCGTCGACGGCGAAGACCTAGACAACACCCAAAACATTTAGTTCCTCGACGGCGAACACTTAGACATTCACTTCCTCGACAGCGAAGACCTAGACAACATCAGACATTTAATTCCTCGATGACAAACACGTAGACAACACTCACTTCCTCGACGACGACCAC
>NW_012043949.1:13833-14505 GCF_000956235.1 Wasmannia auropunctata
ATAGAGTTACGCGAATTGAGTAGAGTATTTTGCGCTCGCCTTGCCACAGCCGGGTCACTTGTGCGTTAATTACATGTTATTTTGTGTTTCTTTTGCGTTATTGAGTGTCCGAATTATTGCGTGTTAGCGTGCCGAATGTCGGCAGTACTTCGAATTATCGCGACGCCACGTGGTGTGTGATCCGTCGTACGCCGTGCGAGACGTACTCGCGTATAGCGACAGGGTATTTTCGCGGATTCAAAGTCGAGAAAGAACGAAGCTCGTACACTCGTCATCTCCGGGAGCGTTCCCGGACGCGCGAATCGCACCGGTATGAAGCCAGCTGTCGAACTAACGATTTCAATAATTTCGAATACGTCATTCGATTGCTAGTCGTTTGCTAATTTTTGCATCTATTTTTATTTTGTTTGCATATTAATTATTTTGGGTAAAAAATCGAAAATAAAATTTGGACAAGTGTAACGGGTGTAACCGCCATTTGAAACCTTTATCTCATAATTTCATAAATATTTCGGTGCTAAAACGTTTGCTAGTCATTTGCTAGATCCATATATACAAGTACTTTTCCTATTTTATCGATAAATTGTCCCATATTTTATTTATTAATAGCTTTCAATAATCTAGTAACTGGCGCAAACAAGAACAGCGCATGCGCATCGAGTTGCCTAAAAA
>NW_012043949.1:26704-27463 GCF_000956235.1 Wasmannia auropunctata
TTTTTTCTTGATGGATTTCGGAAAGCCCAAATATTACATGGATGTGAATCACTGCATCTAGTGAGCTAGAGTGAGGGTTAGAATATCTGTCATAAGAATTTATACAAGGTGGAAATATATATTTTGGAAAAACTGTGAATAAATATCAAATGTGTAATGCAATGTCTCAATAAAAGATAATGGTTCTATTGTATAATTTATCAGTACAAAATTACCTTTTTAAAAAAGGTAAAAAAGGCGCTAAGAGTACGCATTTTAAAAAAAAAACTGTAGTATCAAATTAAAAAAATGAAAGTGATATTTTACTCAACCCAAATGATATGTACCTAAAAAAAACTTGTACCAAATTAAACCCAATAAAAGATTTGATATCAATAACTGACGCTAAATTACAATCCTATAAAAAAAATTTAAAAGTAAAGATTTAAAAAAAATAAAACCTAAGTGATACGTATCTCTCCCATTGAAGATCTTTCTATTCTAATCAAAGTGATAGTAGCTTTAATTTTTTGCAAAATTGTGTTATCTTATTTAATCCGAGTGATATGTAATACATGCTACTTTTTAAAAAATAAAACGCAAGTAGTACATACCTTTGTATCTATTCAACTCTTATTATTCCAAATGATAAGTTATTTAGTTCTTCTTTGAAATATTATTATATCACAAAATTGTATTACTTTACTTAACTCAAGTATTATCACAAAGATTAAAAAAGTAACAATACAAAATGAAAGAGCACACGTCTGAACTCCAGTC
>NW_012043950.1:0-589 GCF_000956235.1 Wasmannia auropunctata
CAGTCTACCTGAAGGAAAGCCGAGCCATAAAGTGGACATCGGTGGTAGTTGCTGTACTGATGACCTTCTTCGTTGGAGGATAAACGAAGTGGCGACCGAGTGAGTACCTAAAAGGGAAGGTAATCGGATATTCATTATTATAATAATTCGGTGTCGCTAAGATTTGAAAGAGCTTCATTTACCGTTATTGGCGGAACCAAGGACTTTGCGGGCGTGAATAACTACACGCTGACGATAAGGCTCTTCGTGGAAGAGGTCCGATATTGATTGAATTGTAATTTCGAGAGATGAGATAGATAGAATACGGTCATTTTGAAAGCATGCGATAAAGTCCAGTTACAAAATAACTAAAATGTGGGTTAAAATTAATTTATCTTTTTTCTGTTTCAGGGTTCCCTCAAGCTGATGCTGTTCTTTAACTAATCTAAGGTAAGTACTCGACAAAACTAAATCTTCTGACTCTATTTCTAATTTTTATCCACCTTTTATTTTTAGGAAACGACTCTGGGTTCTCGGTCGCAGTTCGGTAAGTATAATAACAGTGTTTTATTATTCATTCGTCCACACACACACACACACACACATTCAG
>NW_012043951.1:0-359 GCF_000956235.1 Wasmannia auropunctata
GTTTGTTAATCCAATCAGGATTACCACCATCGTTCTGGGGAGAGGCCATAAACACCGCAAACCACGTCCGGAATAGATGCCCCTCGAACAGTTTGAATGGAAACACCGCGTACCAAAAATGGACCGGAAAAGCACCTGACGTGAGTCACTTCAGGGAGTTCGGGTGTAAAGTTTATACCTTGAATCGAAATCCAAATAAGGGGAAGTTCGAGAATCGATCAACAAGAGGAATATTCCTCGGATATTCAGACGAATCCAAGGCCTACCGAGTGTGGATATCCGAGGAGAGAAGAGTCGATATAGCCCGTGATGTAAAATTCATAGAAGACGATGAAATTTCACTAAAAGACGACATGGAG
>NW_012043952.1:0-438 GCF_000956235.1 Wasmannia auropunctata
GAGAACATTTGCGGAAATTCTTCGATACGGTAGATAAACTGAGCGAAATGGAAGTAGAAGTGAACCCCGATTTGTTAACAATCATGCTGTTGTATAGCTTGCCGCCAAGTTTCGAGAACTTTCGATGTGCAATAGAATCTCGCGATGATTTACCGAATCCGGAAGCGTTACGTGTAAAAATCATAGAAGAGAGCGATGCACGGAAAAGCGACGCGCGTGCGCCTGCACCGAATGCCCTGATCGCGAAAGGGCCTCGTAGGTACAAGCGGAAACCGAAACAGAACGATGCGCGCGAAACAAAGAACAGCGAAACGAAGAGTAGCGAAACGTTCAAATATAAATGTCACCGTTGTCGTAAAGTCGGACACAAAGCGGCCGACTGCAGGGAAACGCTCGAAAATTTAGCCGCTAAGAAGGTAGACGATTTAAGTCTGTATG
>NW_012043953.1:0-1802 GCF_000956235.1 Wasmannia auropunctata
CAGTTATATATATATATACAGGGTGGACCATTTTAATCCAATCCAGTCGAATATTTCGAAAAAAATAAGCACACTAGGAAAAATGTTTCAGCAAAAGTTGTAGGGCTTCGAGGGGGACATAAGATGATAACATTGGTTTGACCCTGAGTGGCGTCGTCAAGGTCAGAACAAGGTCACTTTGAATTTTTAAATGGAACCCCCAATTTTTCATTACATGTTCTTATGGCACGCCTCGAGAACTTTCCAAAACACATAAATAAAATATTTTTTATGAAATAAATCTTGAGTTATAAAGCTTGAAAGTTGGAGTACTGTCGGCATTAGCATCATCCAAGGTGTCTTTTATACAAGTAATATTAATTGAATAATAAGACACCGTACATAATTTTTATTTAACTTGACGCCATTTACTGATATCAAGTCATTTATAGAGGTAATAGTAATATACATATCACTGAAGTAAAGTTAGTTAACATCAAAGTACAAAGAAGGATACCATTTAAGTTTTATCTTTCAAAAAAATATATTTAATTTAGATAAAATTTTTTTTTCAAGGAGCGCGATTACACTTGACACCCTTTTTTTTACTTTTAAAAAAAAAGTCAATTTTGTAATTGATATCACGCATTTTGTAATGTTATAACATTGGATTAATGCCTGTTTGGGGAGGACAGGGTTGCCAGATGAACCTACTCTAGTATCGCCATCTATGAAGCTTCTTGTAGCCAAAAGTAGCCAATTTATTATAGTGAATTCCGCCAATCAAATCGCCAAATTTTGGGAACTTATTTATCTATTTTATCTTAATTATTTATTTGTCATTAAGTTGTTTTAAGATACTATATGACGGATTTTTAAAAATTAAAATAATGAATTGTTAATTACTTATTAAACTTACTTAAAAGTAATGTTTAGAATTTTATATAAAGAAATTAATAATTTAAAAATAATAAAACGATAGAATAATTACAAAATCAATAACTTTCATATCTTACGTGAAACAAAATAAATACTTTATAGAATATTAATTTATAAACGCACAAAAATGAACCAAATAATAACATATAAAAAGTCTTATTATTATCTTACAAACTTAACGCATTTTATATTTTGTATATATAACATATAAACACGCGCAGAATATATACTATAAGTTAGAAACAAAAGTTGTAGTCATTTAAGAATTTTTAAAGAATTAGCTTTTACATATGCACTTGACCCTTCTATTATTACCGACAAGTAACGTCTTTAATGACTTATGATGATTATATGCATAAAAATAATGTATATTATTCATACATTTCATTAGATAAACTTATGCAAGGTAAATTAAATTCCTGCAACATATCAGATATTTCCATTTCCATTCTTTCTATATTATCTATGTCATTAACAATTTTGGGTGTGCTCGGATATATTATTTTTGAAGTAAAATCCGTTAACATCGACTCAGTTACGATGAAACCGGTACAGCAAATGTTGTGTGCATATAAATTAATACGTATTCTTATTATGCTATCAAACATTTTGACTAACATCTTGTTGCGAGTTTTGTTTTTTACAGCATTCATTATTGAAAAAACGCGTTCTACGACGGCGTTGCTTGTCGGTAATGATAACAGGGTTAAGTGTCGGTCCACAATGAGGATTTTAAGCCCTAAGCAGTAAGAAATAAGCCAATCGTAGTCGAATATGAGGAGAATAATCGATTGTAATTGGTCAATATCTTACGGCGTAAGGCTTAAAGTCCTTATTGTGGACCGACACTAATGCAAATGTAGCTAATTCTTTAAAGACGAACT
>NW_012043953.1:8958-10112 GCF_000956235.1 Wasmannia auropunctata
GGACCGGAAAAGCACCTGACGTGAAGTCACTTCAGGGAGTTCGGGTGTAAAGTTTATACCTTGAATCGAAATCCAAATAAGGGGAAGTTCGAGAATCGATCAACAAGAGGAATATTCCTCGGATATTCAGACGTAATCCAAGGCCTACCGAGTGTGGATATCCGAGGAGAGAAGAGTCGATATAGCCCGTGATGTAAAATTCATAGAAGACGATGAAATTTCACTAAAAGACGACATGGAGGACATCAGCCAAGGAGAAGTCGACAACAGCAAAGTTTTCGACACCAGCGAAATAGAGATACCTCTAAAAACAATGGAAGCGGTTGTTCCATTCGAGAGAGATCAGATAAGTATGCCGAATGCGCAAAACGACGTCGAAGAAGAAACACAAGAGGACGGTGAGAATCCAACGAGAAGAGGACCAGGAAGACCACGAATTGTGAGGACTGGACTCAGAGGAAGGCCAAGAAAGCAATACCATGAAGCGAGATTCATTGATGGAACCTCAGAATGCGTTTATCTGGCCGAAATCCCGGTTAAAGAAGCGATTCAAGGACCAGACGCGGGCAAGTGGCTCAAAGCTATGGCATCGGAAGTCAATTCTTAAAAACGACACATGGATCGTCGCTCAGCGTCCACAGGATCGCGAAATAATCGGCAGTCGTATTGTTCTCCGGAACAAATATAATAGTGACGGAACGTTGGAACGAAGAAAAGCCCGAATCGTCGCAAAGGGCTATGCACAGCGTCCGGGTGTCGATTTCAGCGAGACATTCGCGCCTGTAGCTCGGATGAGTTCCATACGCACAGTATCAGCATTCGCAGCTCAAAGGGATCTATCAATATATCAGTTCGGCGTCACTACTGCATATTTGAACGGTGAACTGGAAGAGAAGATATTCATGGAAACTCCTGACAACATCGAAGAAATTCTAAAAAAAATTGTTTGTTCTAAAAGAGACAGCAGTGAGATTCGCAGGAAGATGCTTGAAGAATTGAAGAATGAAGAAAATGTACTTCTCTTACGAAAAGCTCTTTACGGACTGCGTCAGGCAGGAAGACGCTGGCACGTGAAACTATATAAGGTTCTCAAGGAGTATGGGTTTACTCAATCAACCTCAGATCCTTGTGTATTTTATTCTGGGAAAGGGGAA
>NW_012043954.1:0-319 GCF_000956235.1 Wasmannia auropunctata
ACAATTCTTTTTAATTTTTCTTTTAAAGGAATAATTTAAACCGTTTTATTAATGGAAATTAATATATTTTATATTAAAGTATTCAATTTTGAAAATATTAATTCTAATAATAAAAGTAAATCATAGTCCTGTTCTCTATATCAACATCAGCGATTATTTTCTATTAACCCTAGATATACACACTGGGGTCTCTGAGATCCCAGCGAAACATTCTCGATTTGGAATTTCTGAAATTGGAAGGGGAAGGGTTTGGAATTTTGACGTAAAAAAATTTTGGGATCTCAATAGGAGGACGTGTTGACGCGCGACAATTGTCGCT
>NW_012043955.1:0-976 GCF_000956235.1 Wasmannia auropunctata
TAAATGGTGGCATTTCTGTCAGTTCTTATCATTAATGGGTACAATTGTGTGGCAATGTAATCACACAAAAAAGCCAAGATGACGGTAAGCATCGCAAGAACGTTTACATATCTGGTGGGATACAATTCCGGAATCATCGACCAAGGAAGCGAAAAAAATCCAAATGATGCAAATGCCTACAATTTATAGATTAGTCGTGAACTTTACAGCTAGTTATAATAAACATAAATTGACAACTCTTTTTCAAGAAGGCTTTTTCAAGAAACTAATATCTGTATAAAGTTCAATCTACGTTAAACTTAAACTTCTGCCGAAATGATAATAATTAAAAGAAATTCTAACAACAAGTAATAACTATTATAAAAGTTAAAACATTATAATTATTTTTAAAAATATTATTAAATTCATATGATTTTTCTCACCACATAGAGAAGGATGCAAATAAGGGGTACAACTGCAACGCCAGTTTCTTCAAAAAATTGCAGGTACAGTGCTAAAGCGCCCAAAGAGATTGACATACCAGCACCAGAGACAATCGAAATCAATCTGCGACCAATTCTAGTAGAATTTCGAATTTGATTTTAAAAATTCCGGGATTATAATCAATTCAAATGATATATTGTAAATTGTGATCGATATTTGCAACTCAATAACTACAACTACGTATTTTAATAGCTGATCGATATGTAGATTATCTATATGATTATAATCACAAAGATCTTGACAGAGAAAATATCAGGATATATATCGGATTTAAAGTAATTAACATGGATATGTAAATAATTATTTCCAATATATTTTTGCCGTCTGGATACGAATCGAATTTTGAGCGAATTTTGATTTTTCATAATATAGTACGGGCAAATAAATTTCAAAGATTTTTTAAAATTTTATTAATATTCCATAATGTGAAAATATCAACTTTCAGCTCTGAAATGCTTTCGGTTTCGTTTTCATATAATTTTTTGTTTTCGAG
>NW_012043956.1:0-371 GCF_000956235.1 Wasmannia auropunctata
TGCAAATGAATATATCAGAATGAAAGTTATCCCTGCCATTGTTTTAATAAAAATGTAATGTGTTTGGCATGCGCTTAACGCGCCAAAAAACTGTTATTCATTAGTACACGGAAAGAACAATTTTGCTGAATCCAGATCTGAAAATAATTTTTGTTCAATAATCAAAATAGTTTTGTGTGAAAATCAAAATGACTGCTAGAATATCAAAACGTTTTATAGCAATACTTATCAGTTTTAACACTCCAACAAATTATTTTGATGATTCAACAAAAAATTATTTTCAGATCTGTATTTAGCAAAATTTTTAGACCTTTCAACAAAATCGTTCTTTCCGTGTAGGGATACAAAGCGGATTCTGATCCAGATTTTTT
>NW_012043957.1:0-1689 GCF_000956235.1 Wasmannia auropunctata
TATATCAACTGTACTCGTCAAAGTTCAAGCAAGTAATGAAATGAATTAAATGTAACTATTGTAAGTTGTTACACTGAAGATGGCTAAAAAAAGATAGCCGAAACATTTGACTTTTAGAATAAAGTAAATTTTATGTAAATTAAATACTGCTTATGTAAATTAAATACCAATGATCACGCCGATTCCCATCTGCCTTACTTACTTATTGTATTTTTCATTTAATAGTGTTATTATTTTGCGATTCTCTGTACTTTCTGAGTTCTCAAAAAGAGGAAATGCAGGATATATTTGTTAAATACAAATTTCACAATAAAAATTTTAAAGCTTCTATTTAAGCAAACAGAAGTGAAGGACAATTTATATATAATACAGCATAAATTAGGATCAAGACGTTATAAATTAAGCATTGTAATAAAGACATAATTCGTAATCTATTTTGTTAGCAAAATTTACATTGAAATTGTTTTACATTGAATTTGTGTCCAAGAAATTGTTTTCTTATCCAAAACAACATGCACATAACTTTGTCTTATTTTATCATAATAAAATGAAAATTATAACAAAAATTAGAATAAAAATACATACATGGCAAACAAAATAATCTTTTTTATATTACCTAGAACTTTATAAAAGCTTTATACAAATTGTGTATTATTATTATTATTATTATTATTATTACATCAATTGCTTGTTATACGAGAAATCGCAATATTAAGTTTTATTTTTTATCAAAACATTTCCAAAACTATCATGTATTTTACGCGTAGTGTGATTTGAAAAAATAATGAAAACTAAAATATTATTATGAACTTGTAGATTTATAAAAGTATTTGTAAATTTCTAAGCAAGAGGATACAAGATCAAAAGTGCTTCATTTACATGAAAGTTTATCAGAAAAATGATAGAAGATGATTCGCGGATACCATCATACTATTTTAGTTTTGGATTATATTTCTTAAATAATAGTTAAAAATAAAATTTTAAAAACTTAGATTTTTATTTCAAATTAATAAAAAATAAAATAGTTTTAATAACATTGTAATAACATTGCCATCTAAAACACTCGATATTTAGAAAAACATCATCGTTAGCATTGAGAAAAATTTAACGTTTTATCCAAGCACAAAAACTAGAAAAAAAAAATATTGGAAATAATGCACTTATTAAAAGTGAATTAAGCCAGTTAGGCATGAATCATAAATTTTGAAATATCGTGCTATTGTTAGAAATATTAGGGGGACCGGAAAGTAATGTCGTTTTCTGCGCATGTCGATATTCGTTTGTCATTTATCAATGTTTATTATGTACTTTTAATGTTAGATTGACTTGTTTACTTGTAAATAATTAAATCTTAAATTTTTTTTTGCAATTTATGGTGAAATGGCCAATCAAATACAAATAGAAGAGGTACATACCAGCATTGTAAGCTTTTTGAGTTTCACAAGGGTAGTAACGCAATAATTGCTACCAAAAACATTTGCGATGTGTATCCAAGTGCATTAGACGTTCGTGAATGCCAATGGTGGTTTTCTAAGTTCAAATTTTGATCTTCCCATCTCCAGATATTTTGCTCAAAAACCAATTAATTTTTATCGATCCGGCATTGAAAATTTGCACACTAGATGGCAAAAGGTTGTTAATAACGAGGGTGATTACATTATTGATTAAAAATAAAAACTTGTTAAAAAT
>NW_012043958.1:0-3510 GCF_000956235.1 Wasmannia auropunctata
CGTGTGCTCTTCCGATCTTATAACTATTATGTAATATATAAATGTCTACTAAAATAAATGATTAGTTATAACAATATAAATAAATATGTAGTTAATTATAGCAACAATATATTATAAATATAATAATGCAATATCTCCGTTCGTAGGGCACGTAGAAAAAAAAATGAAAACACTTTCATTACACAAATCGAACTCATGCTGTCGATTAAGACTACTTGGAACTTATAAATCGGTTCGACCATTATAATTGAGATCTCATAATCTCGGGTGCTTGCAACGCAACGGGTCGTGTGAAGAGATCCGGCATGGCCTGACATACATTATATATATGTATATATATATATATATATATATATATTAATAGTATATAATTTTATTTATATTTATTTAATTTAAACACTTAACACCAAGCCACTTATATCGCGTCTCCTGATATTAAAATAAAAAGTACAGACGTTTTCATACAAGTTTATTTATTTGTTATATAACTTTGTTAACACTGACTTTGTGGAACCGACGTGATCTCTCTTTAATCCTTGTGAAACTACTTTTTTTTAAATTTGTTTAAATATAACTGACAAGAATCTCAAAAATAGATCAGATTACAGCTCCAAATCCGTTCGAAATACACATTATAATTTAATGATTATACCTGTTAGAAGATTAAGCTCCGAAGTGTCGCTGTTTTACTGATAATTTATGCATTATATGTAGACGTGCGATAGTGATGAGTAATGTGTAGTGATGTCTTTATGTTTACTATCAGATCAATATCTCACCAAACGTATTTCAAGCACCTAAATCTTTCATATTACATATCTAAACTTATAATTCTAAGAATTCAACATAGTTTAGTCATATAATTCGCAGCTCTCAGGCAGCTGTCACTTTGTATCAATAGACTGCAAAAAGAAGATGTTAAGTTAGGGGTGTTTTTCGGCTAAAATAAAAAAGTCCCAAGATGTACAAACTACAAATATATATCATATTAAAAAGAGGAGTCGAATGGAGTATCGCTTATCTTGAGAAAACATCGAAAAATCTTGAGAAAACATAGGAGAAATCATGCAGATCAAAGATAACAAATCTAATGCTACATCATATTTAATGACAAAAATTAAATAAGACAAGAATTGAGCAATAAGGATTATATTATTACTTAAATGTATACCTATAAATAAAGCATATTCGTTATTTAAAGCCAAGATTCGAAATCAAATTATTCGGTATCGGACTCTTCATCGCTTGTCAATTATTCGAACAATACAAGCTCTATTATACAAGTTCTCTATTTACAATACAATAACTCAATTCTCATCAACAATATGTTCCAACTAAGTGGGCATTTGAGAACAAATATATGTTTGATGTTTACTTCCACTACGATAAATATTTTTTGTCCCCTATTGTATCAAGTAGAAGAGTATTACGAGCATTATTTGCGTTTTAGTTTGAAAAGAATGCATTGAATAAATCTATATGAATCTTTTCCTCCTAAATATAAAGAAATATATTTTTATAGATGCACGTTAACGTCAAAGAGATTAAATTGCTGGTCAATTTAATTCGTTACAAATTAAATCCAGTCTCATGTAAAAAAAACTGCATATTTCAAGACCAAAAATGCGGTGCGCAGTTTGCGTGTGGCTGGATATAAATGTAAAAATTATTACACACCAACATCCGTGATAGCTCGCATTGGCGTTACTATTTGTTTATTTATTCTTGTTTATTTATTCCTGACAAGCCCTAATTCCTTTAAATGTATATCATTTTAAACCCTACAACTTTTGTCTGAAACATTTTTCTCAAAAATGCTTTATTTTCGAGACATTCAATCGTTTCCAGACTTTTGACTTTATCCTTGTATGTATAATATAATATATAAAATATGTCCATATATAATTATGTGTGTATGTTTTTTTTTATTGGAATAAAATATTTTTGTTTCTATGTCTAATCAAATACTTGCCAACTTATACGATCTCATATTTGTTTTTGGAAAGCTTTTATTTGTTAAAATAATATGTTTAGTTTGAAAAAGGTCTAATATACAATTATATAATAATACACTTTTTTTATATACTTGCATAATTTTTTAAAAAATAATTAGTATCTCGATAATTATTACGAAGATCGCAAAATAAATAAAAAACTCTTCGATTTAGTTTAGCCTACTTTACCTGCTCACGAACGCTTAATCATTGAGTTCCGGACACCCTCTTATCTAATTACGATATAAAAGTTGCGTTTTGCTGACTATGATTAAACATCAAATTGATGGTTTTTCCATTGCAATTTTAATATTATCGCTAAAAACTATATCATTTTAATGATTAATAGTAAATTGCTATCAATATATATATCATTGAATAATAAAACATCATTTTACATCATCATCAGGTTAAATTAAATTACAAGTTAATTAATTACAAAATGAAAAATCAAGCTTGATACATTTACTTTCTGATGTGTTGCAAAAAAAGATAATAATACCATGTTAGATACGAATCTGACAGACATAATATAATCCTTCATATGTCTGTAAACGCTGCGAGGTGCAGTAGATTCAAAAAAGTTCTTGCGTATAATATATCTTTGTAAAAGCTATTCTTGTTATAGTTGATGTGATACTGAAAGTGAAAAGACTCGAGCGAGATTTCAAACGTTATAATTGACTTCTGGAGGCTGTTGAGCAAAACATGTCTTTTAAGAATTTGAAAGTGAAACGCGTCGAGGGTGAGCTAGCGGCTGCATTAATAAATTGTTATCCATCTGACAAGCGCGGCTTCATTAAAGTCGGTCAGAAAGAATGGTTCCTACCATACAAATATGCCGAGGATGGTGGCGATATATACGAATTCGAAATTCGCCCGGACGATACATGGATCGTCACTTACCCTAGATCAGGTAATTTATTTTCAATATACATTTAATAGTAAATAATAAAAATCTAACAAGATTCCTCAAATGAAAAATACAATAAGTAAGGCAGATAGGAATCGGCGTGGTTATTGGTACGTAATATTTAATTTACGTAAAATTTACTTTATTCAAAAAGTCAAACGGTTTTGGCTATCATTTTTAGCCATCATCAGTGACAACTTACAATAGTTACACTTAACTCTCGCTCTTAGTTTCTTGATGTATGTATTCTTTCACGTCTAGTGAGTGAGGAAGCAGTTATAGGTATATCTCCAATAGCTGTCCGTGCAGTTGAAGGGCTGCATGGTCTAGCTGTATGTTCTTGAACTTAATAAAACACACTTCGCTTCTTGACTACGATAAAATGAATAATAGTAATGAATAAATAGTTAAAATTAACAATGTATAAACTTAACAATGTATAAATTTAAAATCAGAAAAAAGATTAAAACTATATATATCAACTGTACTCGTCAAAGTTCAAGCGAGTAATGAAATGAATTAAATGTAACTATTGTAAGTTGTCACACTGAAGATGGCTAAAAAAAGATAGCCGAAACGTTTGACTTTTAGAATAAAGTAAAT
>NW_012043959.1:0-390 GCF_000956235.1 Wasmannia auropunctata
AGTACGGAAGGATGTGCCCAATTCGCAGGCGATTTGTAAGCTGGTGCGGTCACGCCGAGATATAGTTGCAAAACAATGGCATTGTTGATATGAAAATTAAAAGCCGGAACAAAGAAAGAGACAGAAAAAGAGAGAGAGAGAGAGAGAGAGAGAGAGAGAGAGAGAGAGAGAGTGCGGGCTTGTGCTTGTACATACAACAACTGCAAAGTGGCAATGCGAACAAAAAATATATGATATTGATTACATTCAGTTACATTACAAGTGTAGCGCAAACATCACCTCGAAGACCCCCCTACGCCTTTTAATTTCGAACGTAATGCCGTTTTGAGGAAATAGAAATTTCATTCCCCGAAGTTTATACACGAGTCGTCCCGACTTGTTCGACGCACG
>NW_012043960.1:0-531 GCF_000956235.1 Wasmannia auropunctata
ATTCGAGACTAATGACTGATGAAACTGTACCCACCACAGGAATAGGCAAGCTATTGAGACCCATGTAAGAACGAACAGACATATTAATAGGAGCGACGCGATCAAAATATTTGAGAAATAATGACTGACGGATAAAAGACGCGGAACTTCCGGAGTCCACTAACGCAAACAACTCACAAGGACTTCCGTTGAGAGATATCACTTTAATTCTTGGATCGGATATCTCCAATTCTCTATTCTCTCTATTCGACGCCGTCGGTGTAACGCATGCAACCAAGTCGGATGATGAGTCGGTAGACGTTCCGGCAGCTGCTTCAACGGCCGCTACAACAGCAGAAGTAGACGGAGAGGACTTGTCTTGCTCCTTCCTCTTCAGCTTGATGCAATCCGCACGAACATGTCCCTTGTTCTTGCAGTAAACACAGAAAGTATCTTTATTTGGCTTGGCTGTGCTATCATTTTTTGTTGTGTTTTCCTCCTTCGTCTTCTCCTTGTCTAATTTAAACGAAGCTTGTTTCCTGAATGCATCGT
>NW_012043961.1:0-572 GCF_000956235.1 Wasmannia auropunctata
TATATATATATATATATATATATAGTGTAAGCGAAAAACCAGCTTTTAAATATTACGGAGTTGACGCGCTTGATTTCCCGACAACAGCGCCGGAGCCACAAGCGATCGATACAATCGATTATATCGATGATAATTATGCATATTTCGTTCAGCGGCGCCCCTCGCAAATTGCGGTTGCTCCATTTTGAAAATCGGAGCAGAATCAGATGAGCACATCCAGTTATCGGAGTCAGACGTGCGGGCTGACTCCTCCGGTTTTGCGCCAGTGCTCGATCTCAGTGTTACGCCTCGTCCGCTAAACTCATCTATCTGAATAAAGTGAAATACTCGTACAAAGAAAATCGGAGTAAAGTCTCTTGCTTAAACTTTCTTAATCGATCCCTGCTTGAAAGGATCTTCCGTATACTTCTCGTTCGCGATCGGACATCCAGACAAACATTCTAGGGCGGTTACCCTTTATTAAAAATTAACGTTCTCTCAATCGTATATTTAGTTTATTCGCGCAAATATAGTTATTTCTTACAGCTCAAAAGTGGGATACTTTTCCAGCTCTCGCGTACGGTTTCCGGTTC
>NW_012043962.1:0-813 GCF_000956235.1 Wasmannia auropunctata
CTAAATATACCGAACTAAATCTTCCTTTCCCATTTTATATTCTTTCTAATATAAAATGCATGTGGGTCGGAGAACTCCGGCTTTTTGAACGAATCTCCAGATTTTTTTTTTTTTAAAGAAGTGGAATGTATACAGGAACGGTGACATTTTATGATTCTTACTAGTGATATGCAGAACCAAACACACATACAACATACACAGAGAAGGAGGAAAAGGAGGAAGAGGGATAGGGATGAAGAGAGGGAAGAGAAAGAGAGAGAGAGAGAGAGAGAGAGAGAGAGAGACGCGCGCAACGCCTATGTAGTTTACTTCGAGGCCCGAGCTATACGTGCCGGGGTCATATTCTCATCGGCGATGCATGGCCGCCGGTACAGTCGACGGGAACAGTCGGCCAGCCGGCTGGCCCCGGAGGAGCGCGCGTCGCGAGGAAAAAAAAATATCTGGCACACGGGTCAGCCGCGATTTTCAACGCTCGTAGCGTCCACGCCCGTCCTCGCGCGCAACAAGCGTCCCGGAAACCCGGTGAGTCGAACGATCCGAATGCAAAGACGAAAAGATACGATACTTTACGTACATACGCAAAAAAAAAGTGCTTAAACTTGAGTTGAATCCTTCGAAGAATAAATAATAGCCCTAATCCGGAAATAATCAAATAAGCCTCGACTTCGAGCTTTAAATAATTCATTATGATAAATTTATGCATGAATGTGAACAAGTTGTCCTGCGTTATCCGATAAATGATAAGTTTTCTTTTTCTTTGCATTTCCTTCTTCTTTAGATCAATGAGTATGCGATGGACCAAGTACGCCTACG
>NW_012043963.1:0-432 GCF_000956235.1 Wasmannia auropunctata
TTTGAATTTATACTTTCTTAATTGCTGAATCATTGAATGAGATCTAACCTATTCTATATCATACGGTACCTTTTTCCTCTATTTTGATATAATTCCTATGCTTGTATATTAATTTTATTTCTCTCAGTAAAGTTTCAAAGGAAAAAGTATAATAGCTCCTGGGGAAAATAATGACAATTTTTAGTTGGGTAAATAATGACAAGTTAAAAAGCTTTTTTAATATTTGAATATGATTTTTCCAATTTATTTGGGATAATGTGAGATTAGTTACAAGGCAAGATTCAGAATAAATGTAATTTTCAATCAGAAATATTAGCAAATAATGTTACTACTTATTTACCAATAAATAAAAATTTACATGTGGCAGAGTATAGAAATTATTATAAATTACCTTATTTAATCAAAATGTCAAAAGAAAGAGATCGGAAGAGC